>NW_008658997.1:106900-136692 GCF_000695815.1 Acanthisitta chloris
TGACTTGTCATTCTCCTCGCAGTGGTTTTAGTTTTGAATAGTCTTGTTTCCTGGAAAAATTCGGACTTCACATTTGGGAGTTTTATTTTCTGGTCTGAGAAATTGTCTGAGTGGTTCAGGAGCCTAAGAATATTTAGAACAACTTTAAAAGTTACTAAATTGCCTTGTTAAAGTATTAGTTGATGTAATGGTAGGAATGTTTGTGTATTATAAAACTTAGTAATAATTAATAAGCAATAAATTTAGATATAGATGAATTAATGTATATGGAGGCAGAACCTAAAAAGCATTATATGCAGTTTACCTGCTCCTGATCCACATACGTTTATTTCTGTGTCTAAAATTCTGGTTTAGTTTGTAGGTAGTATTATGGAAAAGTCTATCCACAAAATTGGTTCCTCCTCATTTCTCCTAACTAAGGAGTGGATTTCAGTTTCTGAATCCCAGTAGAATAGCAGAACTTTAACTATCCCCATCAGCCCCTAAATCCCTAAGGAGACAAGGTTTGGGAGCACATCCTTTGGATTTTGGTACTGAGTATGAGATACAGATGAGTGACTTTTATTTTAGCCTTTGACATTTTTTAGATTGCCTTAGTATCATCTGACTAGTTCTCTGATTTCCAAGACACCCAGCTCTGGATTTTGCATTCTGCTCTGAAGCACAGTCACCAACACTGGAACTACACAGCCTGTACAGATCTTTGAGGTATAGAACATGATTTTTAATTAAGACATAAGGGAGAACAGAAAGCAAGCATGGTAGCAGGTGGTAGATTTCCAAAAAACCCCAAAAATTTAGGATGAGTTAAACAGAAATGGGTAACTCATTATAAGAACAAACTGATAATTCTGCTGAGAAAAAGGTGTAATGGCCTATAAGTGCAAACAAAATAAAATAAATACTGAAATTATTTGTTTAGAAACATTTACTGAGTTGAGTAAGGAGAGGAAGGTACCAGTTTTGTAATTATGATACCACTTTTGTTCCCTTTGATATAGAAGGATGAAGCTCAGTTTATGGTGAGAGATGAGTTTTAATGCGTCCTCCAAAGGCTGATAACCATAGACCTAGTGGAATTCCTGCAGAGTTGCATCTGTGTGAATGCAAGAAGAATTGAGCCTATGCATTGATGGAACTCCTGGTGAAGCTTTGTTTCCCGCATAAATAAAACTTCCTGTTGAATTAAGCCTGACAGACTAGGTGGGAAATCTGCCAGTAACTGTTCCTATATGCTCTCTTGAGGAGGAAGGGGAATTGTAGGGAGGTATCCACCCTAAATGCTTACCTTCTTACTACTCAGGGCGGGGGGGTGGGTATGGGGGGGCACAGGGACAGAAGATGACAGTTGAATGTTTGACAGGTTTTCATGGGTTGTTGAGCTTGCTTTTCTCAAGAAAAATAGTTAACTGGTTTGCATTTCTCTTGTATTACTTGGGAAGCATAAGAAATGAAGGGATTCCCCAGACTAATTGTTCTTCTGAACTTTGGGTCACCACCTGAGTCTGGCTTAGAGATTAAATCTTGGGATTGTACAGCTTTCATCATGCTGATGATTTTTTTCTCACACTGATCAGTGAAAAATTAGTCATTGGAACAGTGCCCCAAGGATAGTTCCAGGTCTCCACTGACAGACATGGAACTGCTGTCTCCTCGCAGCTTCTCTTTAATTATTGTGGTAGTTTCCTTCATAGTGTCTTGCTCCTTCCTTGGAGGTCTACTTGTGATACTTGTGAAATTGCATATTTTCAAGAAATTGGTTAGCTCCTAATAGATGGATGTATATATCTACTTCTGTAGTTGGATACATTAGGATGTAAATGTTTGCTGAGGCTAGAAATTGGTGAAGATATGTAGTTGTTAATGGACAGCCAGACTGCAGTAGATGTTTTGTGCTCTTCAGAATGGTAGGCATTGGTGTGTCTCTGTGAATGCCCTGCTAGGGTCACTGAAATTTCTTCAGCGAGTACAGAATGATGGAGTTTGTGATGCTACATTTTCCCTTTGAGAGCTCTGCTCTGCTCTGCCACAGAACCAGGGCTTTCTTGCTCTTTTACAGTGGGTTCTTCTCAAAATGATGGCAGCTTGTATGTACATGTATGCATATATGTATAGACTCAATAGAGAAAAGACAATCCAGATACTTTTCAAAGAGAATCTGATACCATCCATGTCAAAGACCAGCTGGAAGCTGTATGTTTCAGGCGTGATCTCAGTCTTTTCCACAGAACTTGACCAATATATAGAAAAAGGAAAATCACTGCACTTTCTCCTCAAACTGGTTAAGAAAATACTTACAGTGCAAAGAAAGGATTTTTGTTGTTGATGTTGTTGTTTTGTTTGGAGAGAGGGGGTTAAGTTTAGGAAAATGTTAGGTGCTGATGGCTCCAAGCCTTCATTTGCTTGATCAGGTTTCAATGAGTAGTCTTTCTCAGCATCCCTGCCTGACTGCTTGGACCCTAGTCTGTGGGCTGTTTCTGCCATTACCTGCAATATCTTCATTCAGTTAGTTCATTGGGAAAACTTAAGATTTCCAGTGTGAACATCCTATTACCAACCTGTAGTCTGGCTGCTAGATTTTAAAAAGTGTCAAAAAGCAAAAGAGAAGGGGACTGTGTTTTAACTCCCAGCATTTTCCTCGTTCAGTTCAGTGCATGGCTGACCAGGCCAGCAGAGGGAAGGGAACTGGTGGGACAGAAATTAAGGGCTTGAAGGGGATGGTGAAGCCCCTTGTTTTGATACCCGATTTCTACTATATGCCAGTGTGTAGCAGTTATAGAATTACAGGCTCCAGCTCTTATTTTAGCATGGTATGAATCACCTCCTGGTTACACTCACCTCCTTCATGGCCTTCATGTTTATTTTTCTGCTAATCCCAAACAATACAGGAGCTCTCAGAAATGTCTGGCAATATCTCGCTGCCATCATCCAGACAAAACTGGCAGCAGCTAGGCAGATGGTGAACTGTCTTTCATGAGCTGTTTGATCATTTATATCATCTCCCTGTGTCATTTGTAATAGTGATTTCTGCCTCCAGAATATTGGTAGCTATTGAGGAGTATGTAATCTGGGGCTGGCAAGTTTCGTGTGCATAGGCCACAGGCAGCCTGGAGCAGGGCAGGATTTCCACAGACTGTTTATTGCACAAATTATAAGCCTGTATTATTTTAATACACGATAGCTTGACAAGTTATACTCCTTATGAGGTAGATTATATGTACAAAATATTTATCAGTTCCTCAGTGATCTCTAGTGTTGACAGATGTTCTGTTTCTATGACTCTGTGCATGAACTTGTGCAAGCATTATCTTCTGATTTTTAACTAAAGCTTCTACCTTTTCATGTAGCTGGGACACATATTTTATTTTGTATATTTCAGTTCTGTTATGTTTTTCTTGTTGTATAGCACTAAGGCTTTTCCTTTATCTTTCCTCATTCAACCTTGCAAATTTGCCATGAAAATTCAGCAGCTGAGGCACAAAACGTACTTATCTGTTCTTACATAACTGGCAACAATCAAAGAGGTGATAAAGCTTTGCTTGCCCACCACAAATTTTCTTCTGAAGGAGTTCTATGTAGAATTTTGTGGGGCCATAAACACAGTGTTTTTATTGGTACCTTTGGAACAAACTCCGTTCCAAATGATAGATCTGTTAAGTAAAATCTGAGTTGAGTATGGAATGTGAAACTTGGAAGTATGAACAGAGAACTCATGACTTTTCCACCATAATCTTTTCTTGCTCTTTTTTCCTTTTAGTTGCTGATATGTGTTCAAGATGAGTGGGATGGGAGAAAATACCTCTGACCCATCCAGAGCAGAGTCAAGAAAGCGCAAGGATCCCGATCAGCTTGGACCCAGGTTAGACCATTTGCTGCTGAAGATGCTGAGAGAGAACAACTTCAAAGAATGTTTTATGTCCATATGTTTTTGTTGGAAAATGTCAACCAATATTATCCCAAAGAGAAGTCAGTGCCAAACTACTTTGATCTAGTAATTCTGAGTCGTTTGGGATAGGGATTATGGGCTATTTCCTTTTATTATTGTTTGTTTGTTTATTTTGAGTCCGGTGTCGTGTCAAAATGAAGAAGTTTGGTGAAGACTTAGGGTACATGTAAAAATCTTTTTTGGCTAGTCACTGCAAGAAGTCTTCAGTCACTCATTTTGACGGTCTGAGATTTTTTTACCACCTCTCTTGTACATCATAATCAGGGTCTTGAAAAATATTTTTCAGTTTTACCACAGTTGGGATACCAACACAAATAAATTTTAAAGCATAGCCACTCATTCATCATTTTTTCTTACGACTGTCTGTCCTAAATTCACAAGGAGGTAGGGAGTATGGAATCCTTGGTTTAACTTCTTAAACTGTTTTATTTTCTAATACAGTGTAGTTTTTGATACTCCTTGTGGAGAGGAATACTTGTAAATGTTCAAATTCCACACCCCCCAATTAATCTTCTGTTTTGAATTTCAAGTCCCATGACTCTTTTGAATCAAAAACATGAATGCTGGGAAAAAATAAGTAACATCTTTTCAAGTGCTCCTTTCCTTGTTCCAGAGGAAACCTTTCTGCTTGAGAAACTTATAAGTTATATTTTTGTAGTGAGAGAGGGCAGTTCTCCCTCTGTTTTTGTTAAACTGCTTTCAGACCTTTTGAAATCGTCTTTGAGCTGGCCAGAAGGCAAGCAGACTGACATTAAAGATGACATTTTTGTAAACTCCTCTTTCAGCCCTAAAAGAAGCACTGAGAAACGCAATCGTGAGCAAGAGAATAAATACATAGAAGAACTTGCAGAGCTGATTTTTGCAAATTTTAACGATATTGACAACTTTAACTTTAAACCTGACAAATGTGCAATCTTGAAAGAAACTGTGAAGCAGATTCGTCAGATAAAAGAACAAGGTAAGAAGACTAACTTACTGACTTTGAATATTTTGTGTTGATTGTTTGTTTATTTTTGGGAAACCTGATAGTTTCTTCAGCTTTTCTGTAACAAATTCACATGTTTTTCATGTTGTAAGGTCATGTGAACGGAGTGTGTTAAGTATCACTTTGGGTATTTTAAAAATAAGCTTCACCAAAAATTCAGAAATTGCCTAGAGAGAGGGAAAATCAATCAGTCTAATGTGTGCACCTAATGGAATTGAAATTACTTGTGCTTCCACAAAAGTTAAACTAGCAGATTGCTTTGGGGGGGAAAACGTCTACTTACATACTCTTACATGGATGATGGATCCATGCGAAAGAAGAATAATCCAGGAGAGTGGAGTATGTTAAGTATTCCACATACCCCATTTTGCTTTCTTTTGTTGGTATGAATAGATATTGTGGACTAAATTATCTGCGTCCTTTAAATGATGACATCATATCCTCGACTACAATAGATTTGAAACTATTCTAATCTCTAGATAGGGTCCTGTTATAAATGTAAACCAGAGAACGTGACAGTTTTCTTCCTGTTCTTTGTCTGGAAGATTAGTTTTGTATTTCTTTTCTTTTGATATATTTCCTATTCAGGGGAAAAACACAGATCTTTTAGAAACTTTACATTTTTGGAAATGGGTTTTGTAGCGCAGGTCTGTCCGGGCAGGCATGAGTAGCACTGCAGGTGTTTGGGGCAGATTCAAATTCTTAAAGTAGGTGTGTATCATTTTTCTTTTCATGTAGAAGATTTCTATCTCTTTGGAAACTGTGTATAGAGTGATCCCTTTGCTTTTCAAACACTTTAATTACACATCTTTCACTTTTTCAGTGTTCTGTGATTTCTGTGGGAAAATGGTGCTGCCTTCTCCATGATGTATGTGTGAAGTTACAAAAGTGGAGATTACATTGCGTAATTTAGATACACATTTATTTCTAAAACAAATATATAAGTAGATCTTCAGTTTTAGATATCAGTCTTTTCAAAGCTAAATGGAAAGTAGAAAGCCTCAAATTTTGTCAGCTGCATCCAAAGAGGCTTTAACTGATTATTCTTAGAGAGTGTTCCTATTTCTCAAGTTGTTCTCTTAGTGCTATTCGCTTGCCATGATTTTTGAAGTGGATATTCTAGTGCAGTTGCCATGCCCTATATTAGAAGTATGTTTCTTAACCTGGCACAGTGTCTGTCATCATTTTGCACCTTGTTGGCTTTTGAGATATTCTTTTCCCCTTATTTTCTACTTTTTTCTCAAATTAATTTTTAAATTGTTGTTTTGCTGTCAGGAAGAGACACGTACTCCTTATCTTTACCTGAGAAGGGATAAGGACAAAAAAGTTATGTTTTCTTGGCAAGTGAGTGCACAAAGTAAAATCTGCTAGTCCACTTGGTAATTCTGTCAACCATCCTAGAAAATCTAGCCTGAAAATGTGGCTCTAACTAATGGCAAATCCAGGGTGTTGTTGTTCAGGACCAATATCATAAAAATAGCTTTCATATTGCTATAAAACATCAGACCCAGTTACATGTAAATTATTGAAGTCATCATGGGCCAAAATTGTACCAAAGCTGAATGCACTTAATTTTTAAGCTCATAAAGTCTTACATCAAAACACAATATTGCAGGTCTAAAGATAGACTAAAATGCTGTGAATACTGTTTATTTCAACAAGTAGAAGTAGTTTGCAATCCTCTGAGCTATAAAGCCACTAAATTATTCTGTATGATGCTTATTTCTTACACAAAGTTCTTCAGTTAAAGCACAATTAGATGTTCTGATAACAGGGTGTTCACATAAAACTCATAGCTGGTACAGACTGACTTTAAGCCTCTCTAAGGGACAGTACAAAACACTGAGACCTTCGAGGTGGTCATTAATAGCATCTCAGGGTCTAGACACAAAAATTAGAATACTTAAAATTATTCCTTTAAACTTATCAAAGGTTTGATACCTATTCCCGTGTAGAAGCTACTTCTGTTTGTTGTAATAGCAAATTTAAAAGACTTGAAATGCTACTTTGTTTTGGAACAGGCATTTCTTTAACAAATATATCTCACATACAGTAAACACCCAAACTGTATGAACAGCACAGTATAGCTATACTTCTGTTGAGTGCACAAAAAACCTGACCTAAGCAATGCAGACAGGTTCAATACCTAGTGAGGCTATTACTATTGCTTTCTCATGCCTTATAGGTAGTTTATCACTTCTCATTGGGAATCCTGCACTTACATATATTCATCATGTAAATGCATTAACTTTTAGGTTGTTACAAATCTTTCTGATTTGCTTTTCCTCTGCCAAGACCTGTTAGAAGACCTTCACAATGATGAAACACTTGTATTACCTATTTCTAAAACAAAAGTCATTAAAGTAATGTCATACTTGCATAAAGTGCCATGAGACAGGTTAAAAATAGTATTTTCTTACATTTAAGATGTTTTGTTGATTTTTAGTGTTACGCAGAATAGCTCTGGGAGAAAACAATTAATGTCCCAAAACTCTTTTGACTGCTTCTGCATTAACATGGACAAATTAAAGTGTCTCAGTTTTTGTGCAGTGAGTCTGCTCTGCATCTCTGCCAAAACAGATTACATCAAATCAATGAAAACTTATTTTACAGTTTTGTTATTTAGATGTTTTAGTAAATACATTGGGTTTTTGAAATAAATACTAACCATTCTTCACAAATTTTCTTCATCTATAAACAGAGTTACACATGGAGGTCTAATTGCTGACAAAAGCACAGTCAGTTATAAATACTTTGTAAAGCCACTGAAAGCAACAAGTTTTATTGCTGCTGCTGAGATTTGACAAGGAGACTTTATTCTAGATTCTAGGAATGAAAACAGGGAAGCAAGAAATGCAGATTGATATTTGTTTCCCATGTCAAGCTTGCTGAGCTGGTAGATGAAAAAAGCAATAGATTTTTTGCTTTAATAATGCTACATAATTTAGTATAATGTTATCCTGATCTATTTTATATGCAAATATATATTTGCAATACTTTATCTGTTATCTTTATATCATTTCTCACAGTACATACTTCAAAGATTCCTAAGTTGTGGTATGTTAGAGATTCCGTCTATTATAATTTGAAAGCAAGTTATAAATGTATGCGTGAACCTGAATTCATTAAAAGAATGAAAGATATTTGGAAGATGTAACCATTGCATGTAGTTTTAATCTGGGTTTTGAAATGGTTTTAGTACTTGGGAAAATGAAGACAAGTTTCTCTACTAAAGCTTAATTTTCTACTGAGAACTTTTGCCATATTATCTTACAGTGATCCGATAGAGATTAGTGGATGTCCAGAGGAGATGAAAAGCTGTGATTTTAGTGTGAAGATGAAACAGAAGTTGCATTCATGTAAAACTTAAATGAAAATTTCTCCTGGGGATTTAAGACTTGTGCTTCAAGTGCTTTGGAAGGCATTAATTCGTTTTATTATTTATGACATAAAAGAGATACGAAACAGTGTTTTTATGGTCGTGTTACATGGTCATGAATGCATTCACCCTCCTGTTATTTGCAGTCTATGTTTAAAAGTTGCTTTGAAGGAACAATAGTCATATATGTTGCAGATGGGTTCATAATGTACACATATGTGGACAAGCACAGTAAGTTCTGATTTGCACATGCTTAATGTAAAAAACTTGCTTTAGGAAAGTGTAAAGACCACTGGGAATAAATGTCCCTTTATATGCAAGGCAGCCAAGGAGCTATAAAGCCATTTGATTGTACTTAAGAAATACGTTTAGTAAAATAGTGCCTGATTGATTTTAGGATCCTACCTTGCAACTTCAGCACTTAAGACATTAATTTCAGTTGTACAAGTACAGCTGAAAATGCTTTTTCATATCCAAAGACAAGAAAATTCTGACAGCAAATGAAAGAAATCTGAATTTTCTTCTTCCTTAGTTGACAATCAGTTGAACTGTTTTACATCAATCTAATATGATTTCATTCCAACAATAGTCCTTTCTCCTTGTCACCTGCCTGACTCCCATCATTATGTTAACATTTTGTTTCTTGGGTTTTTGGGGGTGTGTTTTGGTTGCTTTGTCTCCCTTTTACTGTTTTCTTTATTTTTCTTTTGTATCTTCTCGCTATTAAGCAGGTTATAAAAATTAAGCCCTTGCCCTTAGTTAAAGCTCCTTTTATCTGTCAGACTAGCCTCAGTCTCAGCAGGTAAACAACTCACATTTTAACACAGACTATTTGTTACATTTCTGTGTTTGAATATCTGGTTCAGGCTTTGAATCTTCCTTTTCTTTGTTACCTAGTTATGCTTTTACTCTCTTCTCTGAATATCAGCAATGCAGTAGGTACAGAGGATACTGAAGATCACCTTAAGCTTCTTCAGCAGTTTCTCTAGCTAAGCAGTCTCCTCTGACCCCTTCAGTCGGAGTGCTGGAGAATGTGTCCTGACATCAAGAACAAGATGTGGGGTTGGTTTTTTTTCCTCAAGTCCCCTGAGTGCCTTTTATTAAACTCCAGGTCTGCATCTCTTCTCTCCTTCTACTCTCCATGCCTTTCTGTTTTCTGTTGCCTTTTTTTAGGATGGCATCCACCTGTCTTATTTAGATTCACATACAGTGGCATATAACCTACTGTGCCAAAGAATCCTCAGATGTGATTTTATGTCACTTCCATTTTCTTGCAGAGTCCAGCTTTCATGTGTCACTGGTTTCTGAAGAGGTTTTGTGTTCTGTAGATCAGTTTTTCAGTAGTTCAGGGAAGGGATAGGAGGGTGGCCATTATCAGTCTGGCTGTTAATGTACATGTTTTAAGTTGACAGATCTTGTTTTCAGAATAGCCTTAAAAGACAGACCTTAGACAGAATGAATCACCATGTGAAAGCTAAATAACCTCAGGAGGAGAAGTACCTGATGAAGAGAGACATGCGAGAGCTATGGAACCTGGATGAATTTTAAAAGAAGGCTTGCTGTTAATTATATTTATCTTCTTTTTCTGGTTTTGCATTTGGTAGCAAAAACAGTTTTTGCTTCCCTGTAGCAGTACTACTTTGTAATCACAGGGTCACTCCAGCAGATAGTCTATTGTTGCCTCCAGCACCAGTATGCAAGTAAAATTGCTTGCTAAAGGAAAACAGCATGGTCTGAACGCTGTAATGAGGTGTTACTTTGGCTGCTGTTACTTTGAATTTATCAGATCTGAATTTAGATTCATATTTCACAAGGTATTTAAGCAACTGCCTAACTTTAAGCAGATGAGTAATCCTTGTTAAGTCAGTGGAACTACTTAAAGGTTTAAAGTTATGTGCATATATATCTTGTCAAATCAGGATATTGAAACGAGAGCGTATGCAGACTTGGGGTTTTTTGGTTGGGTTTTGTTTTGCAAATATTTTACTTGGTCAATTTTACTGTAATATTTTTATATTAATCGTATTTGAGCTGGGATATTTAAATTTTGTGCCAATTTTAATTATTTTTTTAAAAGTAATTCTGTATGGCTATCATTATTTTTATGCACTGTACTTTCAGCCTGTTAGGAGTTTAAGACTGAATTAAGTGTCAGAGGAATTTGTGGTGGAGTCAAGGAATTTATGCAGAGCATTTACCAAAAAAAAAAAAATCTATTACTGAATTTGCTTTGCTGTCTCCCCTACCTAAAGCCGAGAGTGGTGCACAAAAAGTGTCTTTGATCGTCCTCTGTACATTGTAAAGCTTTTTGGCTAAATATCCAGTTTATGTTGACTTTACTACTTGCATGCCTCCAGAGAACTACTGATTCACTGAAGAATTTAAACTGGTTTTAGGTAATGCAGACCATCAGTTTCTTTCCTGGCTCTGGTGAAAAGTAGTCAATAGCCAGGAGACCCATCAAATGGGAAACTTCCTGGAGTTTGCTTATTTTACTGGCGTTGCATATCTTGCAGAATAGTTGGCTAAGACCTTATCTACACATAAGGCATTTCAGCTATACTAATAGTTTCCTGTGGAAGCAGTGTTATAATTTAATTAATATTACTTATGAAAGGAGTAGCTGGACACTTGTATGACATATAGCTCTGTCTGCACTGGGCTCAAACTACTAAGAGAGTTCAGATTGTTCAGCCTGGAGTGGAGAAGTCTCTGGGGAGACCTTACTCTGCAGCCTTTCAATATAAAAAGGGTTCTTATAAGAAAGAGACATTTTACAGAGGCCTGTAGTGCAGGACGAGGAACAATGGTTTTAAGCTGGAAGAGTGTAGATTTAGTTTGGACATAAGGAAGACATTTTTTACAATAAGGGTGGTGAGACACTAAAACAGGTTGCCCAGAGCAGCTGTGGATACCCCATGCCTGGAAGTGTTCAAGGCCGGGTTGGATGGAGGTTTGAGCAAGGTGGTCTAGTGAAAGATGTCCCTGCCCATGGCAGAAGGAGTGGACTAAGTGATCTTTAAAGCTCCCTTCCAACCCAAACCAGTTTTTGATTCTATGATTCTATTGCTTACCAGTGTAAAATCTATGTGCTTAGTAGGATTTAGTGGTTTGTTGTCATTTTTTGCTTCCTAATAATAGTTGAAGTCCTATCTGCCATTTTGGAATACATATAGCCTTGTTCCTCAAAGTTAATGAGACTATTTCCTCATCATCTGATTAGGTGATTTAAGTCAATTTTGCTATTTATTTTGACTAGGAGCAATAATAGAATGGTCCTAAAGGCACTGATGAGCAGGTTGCAGCCTAACCTGTGGAAAATAAGGCAGCTGTTGGAAAGCCCTGGTTCCACCATCTCTGCCCTCCTCCTGGCTATGAGTTTCCATTTCCTCCCTTACCCTGACAGTAGTATTTGTGCAGTTGTGTGGTGAGCCTGAGCAGCATTTTGAGTTGACTGGTAGTTGAGGATCTGTCTCCTCACAGGTCCTTGATGGGCCCCAGTCCAACACAGGTCCAAGTGTGCCAGCAATGACTGAGCCATGGCACTGTTGGACATGTCAGGTGACAGCTGTCAGTTAACAAGACATGTCTTTTGTCCATGGGCTTCAGTTCTTAGAGATAATTTGCGTGAAGTTTTAGACCAGAAATCTAAACTTTAACTCGAAGAGAAACTAAATGCTACTCTTAACTGTTAAGATAGTGGTCTTTTTCAGGTATAAATAGTATTTATTGGCTGATATTACTGGAAAACTTTCTTGTTTGTTCTGCATCCTACTTGTGTTTTGCTTTTCTTTGATCTTTATTTTGTTTTCTTTCGTAATTTATAAATGACCAAGAGGAAAAATAATTCAAACTAGCAGAGCGTGGTTGTTTACTTCATATAATGTAGCTGTGAAGATGATTGCAGTGAGCCTGTGGTCTATAATACTGATGCTGGGGAATGCTATAAAGGATTGAGCTGCTTCTCCTGTATTTAACCTGCTTTGGGGGATATGTGTCAAGTGTTCCCTCATTGTTCCTTCCAGGAGTACTTTCATTAAAGTTTTGTATTTGTTACTTTAATATGTAATGATCATATAATGGTCTGTGTATTCCTGGGAGTGTAGTAAAAATGTCTTGCATAAGAGAGATGGAGGCATCTTCCCTTGAAATTTGAGTTTTGGAGGCTGCCTTCTAGCAGATAAGTGTATTGCGCTCAGACTGCATTCAGATTGTCACTGAGCACTTTAAACTTCAAAACTTTACAGGCTTGTTTGGGGGGGTTTGCAGTTTATCATGTGAGCTCTTATGAACTGTAAACATCACAAATGCATTTAGTGTTTTAATTTGAGGGGAAGATAAAAAACAGAAATACAGACTGACAGCCAGCCCACCACAATATGAACTAAGCTTTTGAGTCTAGTGTTTCTCACCAGCTTCTCTGTCTTTAGAGGTGGCTGATCAAACAGATACTAAGTTAGGTGCTAAAAAATAAATACTGAGCTTAGGTGTTAGAGAAGAATTGGGGCCTTCTGAGTCTTAATGATGGTGTTTGTAGTCTCTTGTTGCTGGAAGGTATGCAGTGCAAAAGGTGCTGACTGTAGGACACCAGACCTTGCTGTGTGCTTTAGATTAGTGAATGCAATGTACTAATCTCAGCAGCATGTAAAGCAAGTAAATGTAGAAGGAGGCTTTGTGTTACCTTGACTGTCTCTCTGGAGCTTAATTTATGGAATAGCAAATTAATTTTCTGAGAGTAGTCATGATACTTCAGTCAAAAAAAGATCATCTATAATAAGGAATCTAGCTTTTGTTACACAGCTTTTATCTTTTCTTTTTAAAGACTGCAGCCTGAAAAGCAATAATATAGTATTTACTGACAGTAGGGTGCAATGTCTTTCATACCACGTTTGAATCCCAAAAACCTGTGGATTCATAGCACATTCAAGAGGTACAGATCAAAGGCTCCACCATTGTCAAACTAGAACCAAGATTAATTGCATCTGTTCTAAGTCATGCATTTTGTTATTGCTCTAAAAGATTCTGTGTGTGGACAGTTGGTTAGAAATAAGGGTTCTTGAATATGAACTCACCAAGGATACGAAGAACAATTACTACATCAGATTTCAGTTTCTTTTACGAAAACCCACAGTGGGCAGCTGGGGGAAAAAACACAGACTGAAGTTTGAAGGATGGCCTGGCAAACGATCAGTTGCTTGCTCTGTCATGTACACTGTTGAGCTCATAGTGAATGTTCTCAGACAGATGGTTAGAGAGCTCAAGACATACATGCCTTCTGTTTCCTTTCATCGTTAAAGTGTGTTGGCAAGTCTCTGTGTATTTTACAAGACAAGGGGCACTCTAGCGCGTGCACTACACACTTAAACACACACATACTCTCCTTCCCTTCTTTAGCTCACACAAGATCAGAGCAAATGTCAGAAAGTGCAGACAGAAATTTGCCTAGTTTTAAGTTCTGCTAAAGCAGGTAACTTTCAAAGTAGATACTTCGTAACTGGAGATGCTCCAGATGTTGCCATGTTGTCTGAACTAGTATCCACATGCCCCTTTGGACAAAGCAGTAGTGTGGTACCTCTGTTCACTGAGGCTCTAGTTGCCTTGGAGCACAAAGGCATGTCCCTGCCCCTTGCTTTGCTTACTTGACTCAAAACTAAGTGAAGCTATGTGATGTGCCTGCCACAGAGGGCTCTAACACACAGAAGCAGGATGCAGCCTAACAGCTGGAATTTGTGACCAAAGCCAATTCATACATAAGGTGCAGAAAGTTAATTGAAATTTGGAGCAACTTAATGAAGAAGTCGGTAGGTTCTGTCAGACCTCGTTAAGAGATTTGAGTGTTCTTCAAGTCATTCAGGGGAGGTTCTTGCCATGGTGCAGAAGTCAGTTGGTGACACATTTTGGTATGTGTTACAGAGATCCAGCTAGACACTTAGAATGGTCCCTTGTCATCTTAAGATGTGTGAGCATGAAGAACACTAGCCTTACGCTGGTACTTTTTCTCCTGAGGCACAATTTCCTAGAAAGACTTGGAACAACCTGCACTTCCCATGATCCTTCTGAGGGAGATGTCTTCCAGAGACAAGTTATTCTATGTCAAATTAAGTCTGGGCCTATGTTCAACATTGAAGAAGAAGCGTGTTTAAATATAACATTTCATTCACTTGGAAATTAGCAACAAAAAAAAGAGAAGAGGAAGATATCCCAAGGTTGCAATTTCTAAATATAGGTTGGAAAACTCAGAAGGACATCAATTTAGATTTTTCTTGCTTTGTTTGTTTTGGTGTTTGGTGGGAAAATATCAAGGTATTTTGTGCCAATAACATAAAATTCTTCCTGTCTTACTTCTTTTGTACAAAAGCTTTCACCATCTTGGATTGGAGGAGATATTTGAATGTTTGGGGGTTTTTTTTCTCTCTTTAGCTGTTTCTTCGTATCTCCCTTGACTTTTCTGAATGTAATGCTCCCTGTTACTAACTGCCAAAAGTGGTTTTTTATGTAGAATGTTTTTTCTTTGTATTTCCCTCTTTTCTTTTGTATTTCTCCTCTTTTCTTGAAGGGCTTTATTTTTAAGCCTTTTTTGTTTTCTCTCCTTTTCATTTGTCCTGTGTTTTGCTTTCACTTCTTTCCTAGTTACGCTGTCTCTTGCCTTCATTGTGGTTTTAGCCATAATTTTGGGACCAGCAACACCATACTGTGACAGTTTATCCCATTCACTGTCATCTCTCTGATACTGTTCTTACTCTTAGTTGCTTCAGTATGAAATCATCAAATAGATTTACGAATGTGACAAAACTTACTAATGAATCATTGCGTGTGAGCCTGATCAATATCAAGGATTATTGTAATTACTATTGAGTTTGAAAGTTCAGCCACCATCTGTCTAGCTGCTAGAGGTGTTGATTTTAAGTGAACATTATAATACAGATTGTCAGGCCATTGTACTAAATGTTCAAAATATAGTGTTTGCAGTTGACAATCTAAGATGTAAAGATGCCCAGTAAGCTTTTTCCCCTCCACTTTTTTTTGTATCAGTGATACAGGCAGAGAAGCCAGTCTGTAAAACCTTTATTAAATATAACTGAGGGAGGATATTGGCTTTCTCAGGGTCGTTGTGAGTTACGGTGCAATAATACTCTACCTTTCCCTGAGCTATGTGATGGTCATGGGCATTGCCATTCATTCTTTCTTTGAAGCTCAGGCAAGGAGCATATATCCTTTATTTGAACAACTTCAATCCTTTTCAAAGGAGAGGGTATGTTTTTTTTGCTGTTGGGTTTTGGGGGAGATTTTTGGTTGATTAGTTGTTTGTTTTATTTAAGAAGGACTTTGGCCCAGGTCTACAAATGGCTTAGAATTTAGAAACTAAGCTCAAAAATGTTTAGGCTGAGGCAAACCCATAATACTGTGGAAACAACTGTTATTTAAAAGGTCTCACCTGTTGGTGCTCTAATGGGTGAAATAAGGAGCAGGCACCCATATTCCTTTTTGCAAGCAAATAAGTAAATTGCAGACTGGAGGAAAAAGTTCTGGATTATCACTTCTGACCCGATGCACAGGCTTGCAGATCTTCATTACCAGCCTCCATGCCAAGGAGGCGCATAGCTGGAGTCAGATCATAATCTTCAAAATTTCCTGGTTAAAACTACATTTGTTCAGCATATACTCACTGTGACAATTGCCAAATGGGAGCCCCTTGCTCCCAGTCCATGCCATGTCAGGAGTTTGGGGCTGGGGAAGAGCAGGTGACAGAGCTGGCTGTGGCAGCTCTCACTGGCACGATCTGGAGCATCCTTTCCCTCGAGCTGCTCTGCTTGTCACCCATGGTTAAGGGAACTGTAAAGACAGCTCAACATTTCTTCTCCACAGAGAACCAATAAAGCTCACTGTGAAAATAGAGAAAACAATACTATTAGTGTTTAATTATTTTTCAGTTTCTGGATTATACTGACTTACTTAAGACTGAGTGCTGATCCCTGCTTCGTGACTCTGAAATGCAGAAACGGAAGTGGTAATGCCTAATTAATTAAGTTTTAAGTATGGGTCAGTCTATTTAAGGGAGCCCATTTTACCAATCAGTTCTATTAACAGGCATTTTAAAATGTGACAGAACAAATTAATGCGGTTGAGGTTAAAAGTGACTTTGTCTAGATGTAAATTTTCGCAACAAGATAAGCTAAGATTTTCTAGGGTAATGAAAAAAGATCTTTTCGTTTTAGAGAGTATCTTAAACAATACATGTCAATAACCATTACCATCCTTCCAACAGGCACGCTGTATTCATAATGTAGTGAATGTCAAAATTTATTAAATTGATCTTAAACAGTTTTGTGTAGAATTTGGCTTTAAAAGTCCCTTTAATTAACATGCAGAAGTAAACTTTGTCTTTTAAGAAGCTTCTTTTTCCCTTCTGCTTTCCTTGCAGTAGTAGGAACATTTCTGTTTCTAAACTGACATAAAAGTTTGGCTGAGGCCTGTGATGGTGGGTTAGACAAGCAAGAAGAGGGGCCCAAGGTTCTATTTCTGAACATTGGGCAATTACAGAAAAAAACTTTACTTGTCCTTAATGATTTAGAGCTTTTTCATAAAAGATTTCTCTACCATAATCTGGACTATTAGAAGCAGTAGGAGCCCTGTTATCCATGAGAGCATGGACACATTAAATTAAACCTGTTTCTGTTCTTCCTTAGCTGTCTTCAATTATCTGTGCTCCATTTTGGCCTACTCTTTATTATGGAAACTTCTTTTCATGGGCTCAAAGGGAGCTCATGATCCATCATATTTCTTTTTGGTGCACTATATTAAGTCTCTTGAAAACTTTTGCAGTTGTCAATGGCAATTTATGAAAGCAAAAAGATCTTTGCCTGTTGTTGTGAATGATCTGATGTGTCACAAAGATTTACCATCAGCATCCTAAAATAAGGCAGATATTTTGTAATCATGGCAATGTGGCAGTTGAAGAAAGAGAGTCATCTGTTTCCTTTTAACAGCTGGTTGAGTGCATAAGAGTAAGGCTTCAAGAAACAGTGTCTGGCTAGATTAATATTCCTTTCCAGTATGTTATTTTGGCCTAAGTTTTGGAAACCTACAAGTTTAATTAGCTTGGCACTTGCATCTGCAGATTCTGGTCTAAAGAGTGTTAACCCTTGTATCTTTATTTTCAAAATCTTGCTTGTGTTTTTACATGTCAAAGAACCAATTGGAGAGCTGTTAACATTTCTAAAAGCAATATATTGTTTCTGAGACAGTGATGGACTCCTGTTTCGAATGAAATTATCTGATCTTGCCATGTTTCTTGTCTTTGAAAACATTAGCTCAGCCAAAATGTCAAAGAACATTGGGCTCTCACCATGTAGACATTCATATTAATAGTGTTTTGAGAGATGAATTATCAAAATAAGATGAGATTACTCACTGAGTAAATATCTAACACTTACAGAATTGCAAATGCCAAAAAAATATGGTAACGTTTTCTGTCCTAATTCAGTACATACCAAAGAAAATAATTGCTTTGTTAAATTGAGTGATGCCAGATATTTGTATCTAATATTTCAGTGCCGAGGTCAGTTAGCTTTGCTCTTTCCTTTGAAATTCAGCCATATTAATGTAACAGATTTTAAGTCAATGCTGACGGATTTGTGGCATTGGTATCATGTACAGTTGAGTAGTTTATGTGAGTGTTTTGAAATCATCTAAATACCATCAGATGCAAAACTGTTTCCTGGGTGTGTGTTTGTGTATACAGCTATAGCTCGGTATATTTGAATCTACTTAGCTGATTCTAACATAGAATAATAAATGACTGGTTAAATCGAGGGTTTTGTTGGGGGGTAAGGTACTGATAGCCAATGTACTTAGTCTTCCATGTATACTCCGTGGCTGTTTAAGGGCTGAAGTTTAGGCAGTTATCAAGTACTCTAAATTACACCACGATCAGTCAGAGATTTGTGATTACACTAGTTATTAGACATTCTCAGGAAATGTAAATGTGACAAAAAGAATGCCAAACCCCAGCATTCAAAAAGGGATTTTAAGCCAGTGAAAATTATAACTTCTCAACCTCATCCTGGATTTTGGCCTTCTGATAAGAAAGTCTCCTGAGCAGGCAGCACCTTTGCTAATTGATTTATTTATGCTCTCAATAGTCAGTATACACAGGAAAGATAGTGTTAGTGGTCTTCTTGGAGAAAAGAGAAAGAATATAGCTTTAAAACATAGGAATATATACATGTTTGTTTTTTTAGTTTGCAAGTTAAACACACCCTTTCATTTTATATAAAAGCATATGTTGAACATGCTCAAATATTTTAGTAATCTAAGACCTGTCTGAAAATTCAGCAAAATATACCTAATTCCTTTCCACTGTTTTTGAAAACTTAGTGGAAAACATCAATGTTGCAGCCTGTCCAGGGCTTCAACAGGTGGTGGTCGTGATGGAAGTTTAATTCCATGTTGAAGAGATGAAAAACAACTTCCCAATCACAATGTGGTAGTCTGACATATCCTCATCATCAAAAATGAGGGAAGGGGGGAGAAATAATTTCTGGATCCAGGGTTCTTTACTGTTTTTGAAAACTTAGTGGAAAACATCAATGTTGCAGCCTGTCCAGGGCTTCAACAGGTGGTGGTCGTGATGGAAGTTTAATTCCATGTTGAAGAGATGAAAAACAACTTCCCAATCACAATGTGGTAGTCTGACATATCCTCATCATCAAAAATGAGGGAAGGGGGGAGAAATAATTTCTGGATCCAGGGTTCTTTTTATTCTTAGTTTAGATTTCACTGAAAGAGCAGTATGACAGTTGTCCTTTTGTATCTTTACTAATAAATAAAAATACTAGAAATAGTATCTGCAAACAAATTATTTTAATTGCTGTGTTGTTTCATATTTTTATTGCGTGCTGGGGATGGATCAAGCCATTGAGGATTTGGGGTCCTGGATAGGACATTATTCTTCACTTAAGCAGCAGCAGCAAGAGGGTTGTAACTCTGGATTTTACTTCAGTCTCCAGCCCTTAATTTACCAGAAACTAGTGACCACCTGAGTTAATCTCAGGTGATATTAATCTCTGCCACTGCATTAAGTAGATAAATCTGGGACTAGTAGGTACAAATTTCTGTAAATAATGCAATTTCTGTAATTAACATCACTTTTAGTTGTCACTGTTAAATCCAAGAGTTAGCAATCTTCAGAGAAGTTGTTTAAGTGTATTTATAGAGAGTGGGATTCAGCCTCAGTGCTCTGAATGGAGCTGTGTGCCAGGAATGCTGCACTGGGATACCCTAGCTCATGGGGCTTGGAGCCAAGCGGCTCCTGGGGCGAGGGGAGGAAGGAGTGAGCACTTCCACTGCTGCCACCTGTGTGCTTCACTTTCAAGAAGTAGACCATTGACTTTTGTAATAATGAGAGGAAAAAGAGGTCATAGATGTGATGGCAAAAAGCACAGGTAAAATGAGAAGGGTGAAGAGAAGAAACCAAAGAAAAGGTAGTAAAATGTCTACTAAAGTATTTAGCAAAAAATACATACAGAGATAATAGGCTTCTCTCTGTCAGGCAGTTAAATATTATTCTTGGTAAGTTGAATTTCATGATTTTTGTCCTTGTTCCAATTTAACTGAACTGGGGACAATTATTTCTCAGGCAGTACTTCTTACAGAAATTGTATTGAGTGACAAAAATGCTGACTTGTACAAGAAAAGAATGATGGCAAAATGTCAAAATTATTAAGAGACACAAAACTAGTATTAATTTTAGGTATTATTACTTCCATTTGTTGCAATTCCTTAACCCATCATGGTTTTTCAGTGCTTGTTTTACTTTCAGTGTCCATGAAAATTTTATATGCTGGCTACTGTTACTGAATTGTCTAAAAGCAGACTTCACTCAAAGCTTGAAAAGCTCGATGAAAGTTTGCCTGTATTTGAAGGTTTTGTGAGAAAACAAAGCATTTCATAGAGCTAGTGCCTTACTGATGCTTCTTTACTGTAGGAAGGTGGGGCAGGTATGTGTGGGATGGGAGAACAGCTGTGCCAACTAGAAGCTGAAAACACTGGAAAAGAGAAATTGCAGTGGTGTAAGTGCTGTTACTCCTGAGCAAATAATTGAGCTTACAGCATTCTAAGGGCTCTTAGCTTAAGCCCTGGGGTCATTTGCCATTTAAGTGTGCTTGCACCAGCAGTAGTAAATATGAAGCTAAACCATGTGGGTGTGATGAGCAGAGCAGAGCATGGGGAGATGCAGGGCACAGCTGGGCTGGGCGGGCGCGCGCGTGGTGGGAGTGCAGCCCTGTCCGAGCGATGAGGAGCTGAGCTGGCAACAGAGCTGTGTTGGAGAGGTGGGCAAAGCTGTGCTCCTAGATTGCTTGCAGCGAATAAACGTGCTGCGAAAAAGTGCAGCTGTGCTTTTTTAATATGCACTGCAGGAGATTTCAGCAGCCTGATGATATATCATGCATTAATGTTGAAAAGATAAACACATTTGGAGAGCACAGGAAGGCCTTGTGTTTTTATGTTAGCAGAATGCTTCCTAATGAATAAGAACGTGCTGCTGGCTTCACAGAGCCATATGGCAGCTTTTCTAATTTTAGTTCAGTGCAGATGCATAATTCTCTCTTGTTTTACCTCCTAAAACCTTCCTGAGATGTTGCATAGTTTTTCCTGTAAGACTTGATCTATAGTTTCGGGGGGAAAATATGTATTCAGGAGTCTGATAGCTTCTTTGCTCAGGACAGATGTGTGCTGTGTGATGAAAGAGAAACCTCACTACATAATCACTTCCCTAAAATAGTAGCTAACTTTATTCACAGGGATGGGATAAGCTGGTCTTCAAATTAATTGCTGAAATATTTGCTGTTTCTTAGGCACTGGTGTTTTGAAAAATTACTGGCTTTCCAGGTATCAAAACAACTTGTGTTGAGGCAATGGGAACTGGGTAAAAACGTGTGTGTGGATATCAAGTTCTGTGTGAGCCCTGGATTGTAGTGCTTTGAATTACACGGCTACAAGGCAGAGCTGCTTTCCCTGTGGTTAACCAAGCATCAGAATAACTTAGAAGTTCTTCACTGCTTTGCTTCATCGTGTGTAGTGATCCAAAACTACTCACGTTACCAAATACAAGCTGGTTTGGGTTTTTTTTCTTTTTTATTCAAGTCGATGCATTTGAAGGCACTTTCTGTACAGTCCTCTTAATGTTGAAAACCTCCTGTCCACTACCATGATCCTTATAATTACTTAGCAGTAGTCATACACAAATGTTATTACATCTAATATTTGAAATGTTACTAAATGTAATACTCAAAACTGTAAGGTAAGCTGAAACCTAACCTTTTGCTAGGTATACTTTCTATTATATGTTCGCATTAGTTTTTAAAACTGCATCTGCCCTTGTCTTTGGACAGGTACATACTTCTACTATTTCCTTGATCGTTTGTTTGGATGTTCTTTTTGCACAGCAATTCAGAAGGATCACACAGGGCAAACTTGCTCACAAATATGAATGAGGCAAGACAAAAATATTTGGCTAATGCATACAAAAAATGGAAAAGATAAGATGATTTCAAGAGAGTTGCCATGTAAAACTTAATTGCATGTTTAAACTTTGTATAGCATTTACATTCACATTCATGTGATGTTCTGTTAATACTACAAGGATCTTTCTTGAGTCATACGACTTTTTTTAGTGTGCAGAGTTGAGCTTTCTAGTATCCCTTATGAGAAGTCTCCTCGTTTACCTTATTTTTACCTATTATTATACAAATGAAGGTATGTGATTTGAGATGGGTGTGGAATTTCAATAGCAATTCCAGAAAATTATGAAGAGCAGGAATTCTATATAGGGCACCCAAGAAAGCCTGTTCTAAACAGTATTGGTTAATAAATTTGATATTACGTGTTACAGCTAGGGGTTTTCCCTCTTGACCTCTTTCCTCGGCAGTTTTTAGACATGGGTGCTGCCCTGTTCAGGGTTTCACCAGCATCTCTTTTTTGCTTAAGTGTTTCTCCTCTGAAAAATAAGCTAAATGTGTGTTGATGCAGATTTTCTCTTTCAAATTATGCTTCATCTTTTTGAAATTCCTGCAGAGGCTACAGTTTTGTTCATTACGTTGAAAATACATTTCGGTTTTGCAGACAGCATCAAGGGGCAAATAGTTCTGTAGCAGGCTTCCTTAAGGAAGTTGGAGCAGAGCTTGAATACAGACAAAGAGCTTTTCAGGTGGTTCAGCTGGTCCTGCCTTCCCACCTGTAGGAAAGTAGAGTTTGAAACACAACCAAGAAAAGTTGATGCCCATCAGTAGCACTTCTAAGTCTGCTGTCAGAAATCCAGAGGGAACCAACACAGCTTGAGTTTGGAGGATGAAAAACCAGGAAGGCTTCTTAAGTCAAAATGTAGCAGGGGGCTTCAAACTATTGCTTTTGGCTTCTCTTTCTCTCACTTACAAATTTCTGTTAAACTAATGTGATTTCACAAAGGTTTGCATTCAGAATCTGGAATGAGCTTCAAATAAAGCTTGAGGTTTTCCCACTCATAAATTTGTTAGAAAATATTTTGAGGGTTTTTTTCCTTCTTTATTCTCTACTTTAAACACAGAAAAGTAAATACAGTTTATGATCACTAGGAAGATGCCCAATTGAAAATACTGATATGTATTTTAGTATATTACTGCTTATGTAATTGTAAATATACCCACAGTTTGAAGTCTAAATTACACACATCACTAAAATACTGCATAATTGGATGTATATATCCTTTGCAGTATCTCTCTCATGGGTACTTCTATTTTATTTAAATTATTTTCTCTCTCTAGGCGAAACTCTTAATTGAGTGGAGCTAATAATTATTTCATGTGGATGAAGTTTATTCCGCTGTAATTTAGATAAAATATGCTTGATCCTTGGTAGCCAATATTCATAAGGATGGGACCAGTTTCTAATTTAACTCTCCCTCCCCAGTGCAGAATTCCCTGTGTGGAGGTGAAGCCATGGGAAGCCCCTTTCCACCCTGCTCACTTCCTCCAGCAGCACAAGGCTGTATTTCTCTTTGCACGCTGAACCTCCGCTCTGTTTTGGCCGCTGTGCCCATAGGATGCCTGGTAACACTTTGCCTACATTTGAACAGGGACGTTGCTGTTCTAGGAGGCAGCATCGCTGGAAGGTGCGAGATCAGAGAACCAACTCCCTGTCTTCATGTTAGTGGCTGCAGTGGAAAAATCTAGCCGCTGTGGTTAGTCACAGAGTAATACCAGCAATTCCCGTGGGGCTGGAAAAAAGGGCTTCTGAAAGGCTTTGCAAGGTTGGGCCTCTACAGCTATTTTCCTAACCCCTAACATTCAAAAGTCATTAATCTAATGTAAAGATTATAAATTCTCTGTGCTTTTGATTTGTTTGTAGGGCCCCCAGTGAACCTAAAAAAGATAGAAGTGAAAAAAAAAAGGGAATGCAAACTTTACATTTTTGCATCACTACTTAACACCAGGAGCTGAAACTGTTAAGAAAAATGAAAAATACTGACTTGTGATAATGCACAAGCGTTGTCGGCATTAGAAATTCGTGTATCAGTCATTGGTTTTTTCCAACCTTCGTGCAACAAATTTTTGTTGTCGATTACCCCCACGTGCTGTATCGCTGAAAGAAAGATTTGCATTTCAAGACATTCCCCATGACTGACTGTCAAGACGACACTGCTGACAGGATTTGCACTTAGTTTTCCTGTGTGTGCTGATAGAGTCTTCATGAGGGGCTTTGTAGTTCAGTCAAAAATCGAGAATTAATTGCATAGTTGAAGATTATCAGTAGCTGCAGTTTATAACAGTGACGTGAGTTACAGCTGGTCCTACTCAGTCTGTCTGAGTCCTAGTTTTCCTATACAGTGCCACTTAAATAAGTGTGGCTCGTGGCCCAAATGTGTAACTTCTAAGCTCTCTGTCTACTTGAATTCTTACAGAATTAAGTTACAGATCCAATGAAGTCCTTGTGATTTTTAATGCATTTCAAAATGCTTAGCCAAATGTCATGAGTAGTATAGCATATGTTGTCACCATCTTTGGGAGAGGCGTGTAGGTAACGTTTGTGTCTAAATAGCATATTTGTATTTTCTCCATTCGTTACACTTCTTCCTTGAGCAAGCACTGTGTTTATTGATCCCACGAAGGCGTTGGGCCCTTCGTGGAAAAGAGTGTCTAAGGGAAAAGAAAATGCAGAGGTCAGATGGTTGTGAGGAAAAGCTAGTGATGGAACAGAAGCAGTCAGGGATCAAAGGGTCGAAATAGAGAAACGGGGAAGCAGAGGGGAAAGCAGCCACTGTCCGGGACTGGATGTGAGATTTGAGAGATCCCTGATCTGTCCTGGTATTGCAGCTTCTGTGTTTATTGCCATTATAGTAATTAAAACCATTCTCTTTTTAATTTGTGTAAATCCTCACCTGTGTGAGTAAAAGATTTTTATAGATGTTATTGGAGTTTCGTATGAACTCCATGGTTGTAAGAGTGAAAAAAATCACCAACAAATATTCTGTAGTATGTGAAAAATAATCATTAAAATAGTCTCTGTAAACTGGCAACATGAGGAAGCAGCATATAATTAATGTGCTTCCACACCATTGATGGGCCATATCTGCAGCCCCTTCATTTCTTGCACATGGAGATTAATCCCATGCCCTCCCATAGTCAAGATGGTATCAATGGCTGAAGCAGTGAGGGGCTGAGAGCAGGAAGCTAGTATCTGTATCCATTATAATATTTTGCAGTGTGAAACCAGAGATCACTTTATGCTACCAGGAACAGATGGGAAACAGATATCATCACTGACTTTATTAAGAGCTCAACTCTATTTTTAGAATCTTTTAGAATTCTCTTAGAATTTTTAGAACATGTTTTCAGTTTTGTATCATCATATGGTGCCAACTCTGCTATGTTGTAGTATGGGAAGGATTGTTCAATTGTTTTTCCATTACACCTAATCTCTGCTTTTTGCCAAAAGAAGATAAGAAATATATATACACATACACACACACACACACATATGTGTGTGTGTGTGTGTATATGTGCACACATATATTCAAAATCCCACTGTAGTCCCTAGTCCAAACCAGAAATACTTACTTTGTATCCTGGTGAGTTTAAGTGGCAGTGAAAATGTTAATAGTTATTTCTAATGTATTTATTTCTATCAGATTATGCTAATCAAAGTGATTTAAAATCTGACCATTAGTTGCAACAGTCCATCTTCAGAGTCATTTTGTTTCATCATTATTCACAATGGTCTTATGTAGTGTATGAACATGCCATAAGACTACAGCTAAAATTTTAGTGACTCTTCTTGTGAAAGCGAGAAACTAGAAATCTAGGATGAGACAGTGCGATGAGCAAAGCCTTATTGCCAGCAGGTGATTGCTGGTAGGAGAACACTCAGAGGTTCTCAGAAGTAGTTCCTTTACTGTACGTCTGAGCAGCATATATTCACACTGACCTTTTAACCTCTGTCAAGGAACGTTCAGAGGAACTTTGGCTGCAGTACTGCAGATCTACAGATAGTGGAAAACGATTTGGATACATTTCAGTTTGTGTGACTGATGCTTTAATTTTCACAAAAGGTGATCTTCCAAAGGCCCTTTGCTCCATCTACACATGGAACTTTCAGTAATTCCTACAATGAATCTTCTTCTGGGTTATTGTTGTAGAATGCATAAATTCTTGCTATCGTAATTTCAGTGTGCTTTCATGTTTACTAAAATAATCTGTTGCATCACACCAAAAATAAGAACTCTTTGATTATTTTCAGTGTTCTAGATTGCAGGATGGCCCTAGGTTTTATGTAACTACTGCTTGAAAAATAATAGAAGAATGTTTTGAGTATAGAACTAGAAACAAAATGTTACTCATCTCATTAATTTACAAAGCAGAATATATACTAGAATATGTATTTTTGTATAGTGTGTCTGTTACTTTTATTACTTCGCCCTTGTACACCAATATAATTCTTGGAATAGAAAAATTAATACGGTCCATTAGTTGATACAAATTATAAACCCTCTAGATTTGAAAGTTCTAGGAATATCTCTTACATTTGTAGTTGGGTATGATTTGTGATGCTGTATATAACACATTGTAATATGTGGCGTTATGTTCCAGAAACCTTAAATCATTATTTTCTTGCCTGTAATTTTCAAATATAGCACTTGAAATTCTGTGTACTTCTAATAATATATTGGTAAATAAGGCAGCATGAAAATTATGTGATAGTAAGAATGTGGGTGGAGGCATGGGAACAGAACTGAGACTGCTGTTTCTCAGTATTGAAACAGTAGATTGCAGACTTGTGTTTTTCCTTCTAAATATAGTGATCGTGGAAAAGTTGTGCAGCTGTGAGCATTGCATGCTCTTTTAGATCAGTCTTTTAATACACCTTGATCCTGGCTTTTGCTTGCTGCACCTTCATAAGGAGCCCTGGTCTTTGCCTTTGGGTTTGTAGTTTAGTAAAATGTCTAGCAGTGAAACAGCAGAAATTATTTCATTTGTGTCATAAAACCTGAAAACTGAGAAGCAAATACACTAGTTATGCTTCCGTTGAATCATTACGGGAGACTGTTTAATCTCATTTTCAGAACTGTTGCACTGTAACCGTTTCATAGCTGTTCTCAATACTCTGTGGGCTCTTGCTGTATCACTGAGAGAACACTGCTCTGTCATTTAACACATAGTTTTCTGTATTGCAGAAAAAGCAGCAGCAGCTAATGAAGATGAAGTGCAAAAAGCAGATGTATCATCTACGGGTCAGAGTGTCATCGACAAGGATGCACTTGGACCAATGATGCTTGAGGTAAAAAGCACAAATTCCTTTATTAATGCAGTTTTTCTCCTCCTAGGATGAATAAAATGAAACGGTGTAGTCAGAGGTCACTATAAAGGAATGGTCAAGAGAGACAAGCCATCCTGGCTACTTAAGATTATGTCATTTATGAGCAGACAGCATATTTCTGTTGGATTCAGTGATGAAGCTCTCTTTAACTTGGGGTAGGGAGAGAGGTAATTCTGCTTCTTTGTCATACAGACAACTTGAGGGGCTTCAGCTGGTGGCAAGTCTTGAATGTCTGCTTGCTCATGCTTCATTTGTTCTGAACCACAACAGCTATGGAAGACCTGTATCTAAACGTTGACTTTATATATACAGTAGTGTACAAGTGAATAATATTCTTCTAATATTGCATGTTATTACTATACTGTTTTAATGTTTTATCATTTCAGCATTTACAGTAGGACTCTTCCCTCTAGAATATGAAAAATAATCTAGGAGAGCTTTTCAAGACATGTTATTTCAGTTTGTTTGATTCAGATTTCTGTCTGATTGTAGCTGTTATTTTGATACTACAAAAGTCTGCACGGTTAAAACCTAGTTTCCAAATGTATTAATAGTAATGTTGGGTAGGTATGTTATCTGGGATCCCAATGTCATATGCTGCTGTCCTTTGGCACTGCTGCTTTATCTGCTTAAGCTCACTTGCAAACTGTTTATTCCTGTTCTGGCTGTGGACTTTATCTGTAAGGAAGAATAAATGTTACTTTAGATAACATGAAACACAAACTCTGAATCAAGCTGAGGAACCACCTTTGGCAGAAGCACAATTATTCTGTCATTTCTGAATGCATTTATAACAGTCTTAAGTATTTGCATTATTTTTCATAATTTGTTATATGAAAATGTGGGTTTCTATAATGCATACCAAATAAAGGCTCCAAATTCACAGTACTTAACATAAGGAAGATTAGATAGGTTAGAGTGAAAATATGGTTCTTTGAAAAGGGATAGTAACGAATTAATTGACTTAATATTTGTTTTACATGTTCTCTGAATTGAATGTTGCTGGTTTTGCAATCAAACAAGGTTAAACATCTCTTACGTTGCTATGTTAAAATTGTATCTTTAATTTCCTATTAGTTTAATTGTAAGGACCTGTCTTAATCACAGGGAAAATAAGGATAAGATTATTGTTTTTCCTGGCTTATCTTGCATGACTGGCTATTGCAGCAAACATGACATGTAAAATCACCCGTCTGTCCTGTTATTCCATTTAATTTAGTTTTCCTTTGCATTGAAACCATTGCATATTAACAATGAAAGATTGTGGAGCTTAATTAATGAACCATGGTCCTTTTGCACCAGGAAGCTTAAAAAGGACTGAAAGTTGCTATACATTTGCTGCAAAGAAACTACAGATACTTTATTTATGTCTTTATCATCTTCGGGAAATGCAATTAAGTTATTTCATCTTTACAGAACCCCTTTATACAACCTTTATAAAAAAACCTACCTTTTTCATTGCCAAATAATAATAAAAATGGCAATGCTGATGAACAGCTTATTAGTTGATTTGGTTTAGAAATATAATTGTCTGTTTTTATTAAAGAATAAAACTGAAGAATCCTCAAAATAGTGAGTATTTCCAGCTGAAGAAAGTGAGTAATGCATTATGCAGCTGCCTCTGAGGAATATTTTAATATATTTCTTGGTTAAAGCATAAAGTAAATAGGAAGAAAGTGTGGAAAAATAGTCGAGAGAGCTGACAACATCTCAAAGAACACAAATGTGTTTTCTGTTCCAATATGTCATCTAAAGTAATATCTGTTTTCTTGTTTTCTCTTCGGTCATGTTGTCCATTACTTGTTCACCCATTGTCCCAATAGCTCTGAAGAAAAGTTGTTGATTGTGATGTCTTACATCTGGAGGCAGACTTCAGAAGTTATTGCAAAAGTGGAAGGTTGAAAATATTTAAGTGGTTTGGTACATTAACTTGTTCAAAGCCTGCTGCTGCTTATCTGCAAGATTGTTTTATTAATAGAATCGAATAGAAAGAAATGGGAGACTGAGATAGAAGGGCCTTTGTTACTCTGGGCTCAGATGACCACTTCTGTGGTCAACCCAAGAATTGGGCAGCTGTGAGGAAACAGCACAGAGCACTTCCTTGCCAAAGGAATTGCCACACTAGGAAACAGCAGGGAAAACTGAAGATTATTGTGGGATGCCAGTAACTCTCATAATCTCTTGCTTGCCGTCTCTGCCTTTGAAAATTTTCTCCTTAGGACTCTAAAAAACATCTGTGATGGCTTTGGTTTTGCAATCCCTTTGAGTTGATGCAAGTGCAGACAGCTGCCAAGCAGAATGGTTCAGTCAAATGCACACCCTTCTGCCAGCCCTAAACACCATGTGGTTCCATGGTGGGCCAGTTCAAGTGACTGATGTGGCTAGCCTTTTTTTTTTTTTCGTTCCTTAATTAGTTTTCAGCCAACTCAGTTCTCTAGTCCAGCTTGTCATATCCTCAGACAGTACAGGATGCTGTCATGGTGTAGAAGGGATTAAACCAAAGAGGTCATGCTTACATTGGCTTCAGGTGGTGGGGAAATGCAGTCTAAGACACTAATCCATACCATAGAAAACTATGTTAGAGCCTTAATTAATTAATTTGTAAATTTTTGTTAGTTAAAGTAAATACTATT
>NW_008658997.1:136713-148727 GCF_000695815.1 Acanthisitta chloris
GAACATAGAACATAGAAAGGAGGGAGCTCTCCAAAGAAAGTAAATTAACAGGAGGAGCCAAGAATTATCAGAAACAAAAAGAAGGCAGTGATAAAAAAGTCAAAGTCAGAGATTAGAATTTGTGACAATTAGCAGAAGAAAAAAAATACCAATTTTATCCTAATTTAGTGGCCGTCAGGAAAAGTATATAGTTGTACATTTATTTGTGGTTTTTATTATGTTGCAATTTAAAAATAGAACAAAGGAAACGTTTGTCAACCACTGGCTTAGCCACTCTGCTTGTGCTTTGTGCTTTCATTATCCCTCCCATGTAGCAGAATCATTATCTCACTTAGTTTGGGAAGGACCTCTGGGGTTTGTGTTGCCCTACCTCCCACTGCAAGCTGATCCAACTAGAGCAGGTAGCCCAGATCTGAGTCCACCCAAGGCTGGAATATCTCTGGGGAAGGAGATTTCCACAGCCTCTCTGGGCAGACTCTCCCCATGTCTGACCACCTTCATGGTGAATTTTTTTTTCTTGTATCTCCATGAAGATTCCTGTCCTGGAACCCATGTCTGGTGTCTCATCCTTCCCTTGTGAACTTCTGACTAGAACCTGGCCCTGTCTTCTCTTTAGCCTTCTGCTAGGTGACTGAAGATAGAAGTAAAAACCTTCCTTAGTCTTCTCTATTGCTGTCTGGATTTGCTAACTACTTGGTAGCGTATGGTATTTTTAACCAGAGGACTTGAGAACTGCCTGCTAAGACCAGCACATGAGTTGTACAGTATGTAAGTTTGGTCATATCAAAAATGCTATGTGCCTGTATGTAACACTGTGGCAGCTCCTCCCTGTTAGACTGTTTTGCAGTGAGCTGTGTTCAGGTTTAGTATGGATCCTCTTGGTTTTGACCCATAATAAATCATGGAAAGCCTGGGGTTTTTTAAACTTGTTTCTGTCCTTGGAGATAGAATAACTACCAACTCTTGTAGTGATTTCCTGCCAGTCCTTAGAGAGGTGAATGGATCAGGCAAAGCTGCAGAAGTCTGTGGGTTGTTAATGGAATGCTTAATCCAAAAGCTTTGGTGTCTTAAGTTTAAATGTATCCCCCTTTATCTGCTCATATGACATAAAGATAGAGGGATGTATTCTGCCATATTTCTACTATCCACAATCATGTATGCATCTTACGAAAAATAAAGTTTGCATGAGAATTTCTTAACAATACTCAAATTTTTACTTTATCTTCATCAGGTAGAAGTGGTGTAGTATTTGGCTTAGGCTTTAGATAACATAGTTCAGATATCTTGGAAAGAATGTTGCAGCTAAGTTGTCACTGTCACAAGAGATAAGGGGGGAAACCAATCAGCAGAAAATACTAATGTAGACACTTCCTCACAGAAACTTTAAGTCCTTTGGAAAACCATGAAGCTAAGTTGAAGAGGTGAAAGTCTGGTTCCTGTTCCCTGGATCATGTGTGGACTGAATTAAACTGGTGTTAACTAGAAGGAAAAAAAAAAAAAGCAAGCACTTTTGGGAGTAGAGACTAAAGCTCCCCCATGCTTGCTGCTCACTGCCTGCTCTCAGCTCGCTCTGCCTTTCCCTGCGTTTAATCCCTCATGTCGCTGGCTGCGTGGGGCCTTGCCTCTATCAAGATGCACTCCTGGGGATGAGGAGAGAGACTTTCTCTTTCTTTGTGCTGGTGTTTTCTTTGCCTTGTGCTGGTATATGTTGTGTTGTCCTGGGATCAGTCTTCCTGTGCTGCATAGAGGCATGAACAGGCTGTGGGCTTAGCAGAACCATTCCGGTCCAGGTTTCTTACTTCATAGGCAGGCAGATAATAGCAACCTCTTCCGTTACTTAGGTTTGTTTGTTTGGGGTGGGGGACTTGGTTTGTTTCCATATGTGGGTTTCATTATTTTGCAAGGTGTGCACCCTTCTGTGCTTTTACACTAGCTTGATATACCTTAGATCCTCAATCTGAAATGTGTCCTTTGCTACTATGAGCAATAAGATAAGCACTGGGATGGATGCAGAAAGATTCAGATATGTCTTCTGAATGGAGTTTATTTTCTGAGTATCTTGTTAATCTGATTGTTTGGTGTTATGTTTCTCTCTCTTTCTCTCTCTCTCTGCTTTTCTTTTTTTTCCCCTTTAGGCCCTGGATGGGTTCTTCTTTGTAGTGAACCCCGAAGGCAATGTTGTATTTGTTTCTGAGAATGTGACACAGTACCTAAGGTACAACCAAGAAGAGCTGATGAACACAAGCATATACAGCATCCTGCATGTAGGGGACCACAATGAATTTGTCAAAATCCTGCTGCCAAAATCTTTAGGTATATAACTTTTCCTCATATCATACGTTGGTTTTGTACGTCAGCATTTCAATAACTTAAGTTAATGTCCTTCCACTACTTAAGTTTCATCATATACACTATTTATTTTTAATGCATATATAGACTGTGAATGATTTTTCAAATTCTTCTTTGTTAAAATTGCTCTTAGTAACTCATGTTAGCTGATATTTTTTAATGGATCCCCAGAGTGAATCACTAAAAGACAGCATTAGCTATGTGAACTCTCTGTTAGTTCTCTGTCTAGACTGGTTATTCCAAGAATGGCCCAGGAAAGGGGGAGTATAAAAGAAAAATCAGGAACTTCCTTATGCTAGAATTTGTATTTCAATGGTTTTATTCTCCCTGGTATTTACTCTTACCTTTCAAAAACTGTTTTTGTTAGTTGCAGCCGGTTTTTTTTTGGTTCATATTATTATTAGTTTTGATATCATTGGGTTTCAGAGGAGGTGAAAAGAAAGTCCATACTGGGCACCTCATTTACCCACAGCAGTTTGATAAGTATTATGCAATTCACTTTAGCATTTTATTACTGTACTTATATACCCTGAAGAAACAAAAGTGTAAATGGCTAACTCCAATATATTACTGCCTTTATTGCATTTTATGACTGAAGAGAGCAAGTGAAGAGTATTTTATATATGACCCTGCTATTTCTGTATGTGGTGTTACATTAATTTGCTCTGACTGATGTCCAGTACCTATATTTGTGCATCTCAGGATTTTGTTTCTTTTTTTACTTCTCTTAAGCAGTGTGTTAGGCTTTAGTTTTATCCATCACTCTACCCAGGTCATTCTCATCCCTCCGGTCTTTCCCATTGTAGTCGAGACTGTGTTTCAATATATTCACTATTGTTTTGCTTCCTGTTTTTATAAATGCGTATTAGTTTCTTTCTCTTTCTAATCTGGACACAGAGTTTTATACAATGCAGCCATCACTTTTGTCTTAGTACCTTTTAAGTTCACTGTAAAGATCCTACATACTGCCTTATTTCTTCCAGGGTCATAAATTAACTTAATCTACCCAGTAGGCTTTTTGCTCTACTGTGTAACTTTTACAAGCACCAGTGTTTAGACTTTCATCCAGCTTTTCTACTATGTTGTTATAAGCCGCTTGAAAAAACCATAATAGCTGAGCAAATTAGCAGTGCTCTTAAAGTCTGATTATTCTATAAATTACCTTGTTATGTGCTGGTTTGGGCTTTAATATTAAAAATAGATTGTTGTTTTTAAATGAGCTTGTTTCCCGACCAGTTTGCAAAGCACCTTGTTTAATTTCCTGTGGATAAGCAGCAGAGATGCCTGTTACCAGATTTATCTCACTATATGATCTTTGCTTTTGCTCAGTGAATGGGGGATCTTGGTCTGGTGACACTCCTAGGCGTAATAGCCATACCTTTAATTGTCGGATGCTGGTAAAACCTCTTGCTGATTCTGAAGAAGGCCATGATAACCAGGAAGCACATCAGAAATATGAAACTATGCAGTGCTTTGCTGTTTCTCAACCAAATTCCTTCAAGGAGGATGGGGAAGGTAACTGCCACTTTCAATTTGTGTTAGTACAGTTTTGGTGTGGTTGATAAAGTGATATGATGCTGATAAAGTGACTTCTAAGTCCTGAAAAATAGAAAACTTGTAAGTTTATTTCCATTTTCATTCAACTCTAGAAATGTATTTTCATCTTGGCTCTGAGTGCACTTGCATGCACCACTGTGTTAAACCAGTATAGTTGATATTGAGAGAATCTCCATTTGCCTTAAGGAGATATCTGAGTTTTACTTATCACTGCAGTTGTAAGAGGAATGTGGCTGACTGGGAAGAAAGTTTCAAAGGGCAATTTTTTGAATTCTTAGAATTTGAAGACAATTGTGGTTCACCATTTCCTTTGCCATTTACTACTTCAGCAGGTAAATTTCCTCAAATTGTTTTCTAAGTATTCAGATAAGTAAAAATGGTTTATTATGAAGCTGTTTTCTGAGGGTCAGCAAGCATTTGGGGCATGGTTAAGAAATGTGGCTTAGAAGGCACAAAATGGTGAGTGTTGAAGAAATGAGCTCTTTGTGCATGCAGTGTATGCTTTGTTATTACTTGCCTCCTGTGTAGCTGAACTGCTACAGAGATATGCATAAACATGTGCCAATACTTACAGGTTGTGGTGGAATCCTTGATAATTTTTCTTCTAAAAGAGAATCCATGTCTCCTGTTTTGTTTAATGTTGTAGGAAATAGTGAAAATATATATGAGTTTCATCTGTCCCTTTATTGGCACAAAACCCAATTTTTGGTCTGAAAATATTTAAAGAAATTTTTTTTAGTATTTATGAAGTCTTTGGGAAAAAAAAAGCCTTCCTCTTCTACAAAAATTAAATGAAGTAATATTTTTCTTTAAGATTTGCAGTCTTGCTTGATTTGTGTTGCAAGAAGAGCTCCAATGAAGGAAAGACCACTTCTTCATTCATCAGAGAGCTTTACTACTCGCCAGGATCTTCAAGGTATTGTGAAATAGGAATAGGAGTTTTAATTCTATTTTCTTTTCCTAAATGGGGAAATTGCTGTAACAAATGTTCTCTAATGTATCTAATATCAGGCAAAATAACTTCACTGGACACAAGTACCATGCGAGCAGCTATGAAACCTGGCTGGGAGGATTTGGTGAGAAGATGCATTCAGAGGTTCCATTCGCAGCACGAGGGAGAAATATCTTTTGCCAAGAGGCATCACCAGGAAGGTTAGGTTCCATATTTTTAGCACATTCTATATTTAAAGTGTTTGTCATTTGTATCTCTTGGTTGTGTTGTTATGTTTACATGGAACAATCAAGGGCTACTAACAGTCTCTTTCTCAAGGTGATTTGCCTAGCACACTGATGGCTCTCTAGAGAGGTCTTGCACCCTTCTCCCAGTTTGTTTTAGCCTGCTTGTTATAGCTGTGCCATCTTGGAGGGTGCTTTAAATCTTCAAATTGTCAAAGTTGTTTTAGAAAGTAAGACCCTTGTATGTTGCCCACCAAAATGTTCACTGCTGGTTATTCTTCAGAACTTCAACTCACATGTTGCAGTTCATTGACCTGTATTCCTTTTCTCTACAAAAATGAACTTTTACTGTCACATTTCCTGTGAGAAACACTCAGTATGAATTACCAAAGCTCATATTATTTGGAAACTTACATTGTTGCACTATATCTGACTGATAAATGTTACAGGATATACCGCAAGCACATCTACTCAGTCACAGTTATGGTAGGTAAGGAGAACTGTGGAAGGTTCCTCACAAAGTTTCCATGGTAGTGGGGGGGATTTTTCATAAAACACTGATAATGCTAGTTCTAGTAACAGAGATCCAAATTACTAAAACCAAATAACCCTACCATGGGAAAGTAATCAAAACCAGTGGAGAATAACTGGAACATTTCCAGTGCAGGAGCATCATTCTTAGGGTTCATGTTTTTGGAACAGTGTTTACAGCTGGCCTGTAACAAATAGTTACCATGGTCATTAAGCAACAGGCATGCCATCTTGGAAACTAAACTGTAACTGGAATATCAAATTATTCCACCAAACACACACACAAAATAGTGCTTTAGTCATGAGGCATTAGTTAAATATTCTTTAATATGTTCTGCTTTCATGAAACCTTCAGGTGGCATTTGAGGAATGTGGGGACACAGAAATGCTGTGCTATTTTAGATAACAGCTTTAGGGGTATGTACAGTAGAAGTGTTAAAAGTTCACAGCCTTATGCTGTGATTTCAGGCAGAACTGAAGAAGGTAGCTTGCAATTAAAGTTACAGCAGGGGTTTAGAGTGCAATTTCAGGTAAGGACCCATCTGCAATGAAGGTGATTTACAAGTGTCTGTTGTGGCATCCCTCCACTTTATATTTCAGTCTTCTTCATGCTATTCCTGACCAAAGTAGCAGTTCCTACAATCATTGCCAAGGTTTGAATGAGTCTTCTCTAAGCTATCTGTAAGTGATAAAAATGTATGTGCTTTGGAGTTTACACTGTATCATTTTGCAGAAGAGACTTAGGATCATATTGTAAACTGTAGAATTAGTCTAAATGAGAGGGCTCTTCTTAAGTAAGTGAATAGAGTCAATGATAATAAGAGGAGGATAAACCTCTGGAACTGCTTTTCTGCAAACAATCCAGCACTAGAGAGGAATAATGGTTGAAATGTTTCTCTCCCCTGCCCCACAGTATGGAGAAGAAAAACAAGGCATATCTTGGGCCATAGTGCCTGAGCTTGACTGATGAACCCCTTGCATTATTTATGGTTTGAGAATAGAAGCAAAGAAAGTAATGGTCTCCTACGTGTAATCCTGTGTTAGAGTGTGAAAAGAGTGAAGCACTATCTGGATAAACAATAAAAAACATGCTTTGAAATTAACTCTAGGTATAAAATGCAGAATATATGTTAAGTTTTTATTGGCCACAGTCAGAAAAATAGCATTTCCTTAAGAGGAATACGGAAACATTCTTGTTTGCTTAAAGAACTAGTTTGGAAAATGATTTAAGTAGAGATTTCACTTGTATCCTGTTGGCACTGAGTACTGGAATTTCCTGATGTGGTATATGCTAAACTTAAGAGCTTTGGACCTTCTGGTGCCCAAAGGTTAAACTGAAACAATGACATACCTAACAGTGAAATTTTGCTTTGTATTGTTCCACAGTTGTAGGTTTTTGTTTTTCTTTACATTTTTACTCTGAAAAAAAACTTCTGGTTGTTTAAATTGTGCTTCCTGTTTTCTCACTGCCTAAATAATACTTTGAAACCTTGCAGAACAATATATAACAGTGGGGCGACAGGGAAGGAAAGCAATCATAGCCAGTCTTCAAGGCTGAAAATGTGGTAGCTCTGTAGAGGAGAATATTTAATAAGGCCACACTCAGAAAACCATGTCATTTCATTACAACAGGAAATATTAAAAGACAAGCAATGAAACGAAGTTTAGATGATACTCTTAATTAAAACAAATAAAAAACCCACACAAACAAAACCCAAATAAAACCACAGAAAGTGTATATATATATGAAAAAAATAGGAAATTAAAGGTATTTGTAGTGCTTCATTCCTATTTTCCCCTAAACCATTATATGAAAAATTTGGAAGTATTTCCTTCCTCCCATATCTGAAATCCTAATACTTTTGGACTAGAAATTGAAACTGACCACACTTGTTTCATTGATGGCAAGGAGTGAACAGTAGAATAAATGTTTGGTGATTTGCTTTTCCATAGCATGATTTTAATTTTTAATTAAAGAAAAGTCATTGGGGTCTATGGAGGCTAGAGGACTGAATTTGTTGAAGTTCAGATTTACACTGAAAACTTAAAGGGCTGCAGAATATGTATGGTGAAGTAAACTCCAAACCTGAAATGCAGACAACACTGGGGAAGGGTAACACAGCCCCAGTTTTGGTTTAGGTAATGTGTTTGAACTGTATACCTTTTGTAACTGCTCTTTAAAAAGTAGTAATTTCTTCTTCCGTTTTTTTCTTATTTCTAATTGTTCCCATGAAAGAGATTTATGCAGTTTTAAAATTGAAGAAGTAGTAAGAGTAACTGTTACATGATAATTTAAGCAGGCAAGAAGGAGGAAAAGATACAGGCTAATGGAAATAGATGATCTAAATACTAAAGGCATTTATATTAATCATCATGATATAGATGATAGAGATGAAAAACTATGAGGAACAAAAGGAATTAGACACATATTTGATGAAGAGTGAAATGGGCATCAAGAACTTCTTGTCTACTCCTGAAATGCACTGTATTTCATAGTGTCTCTCCTGTTACTGCTGTCATTCCATATAGATTTTATTTTGATCACCCTACAATATGTGGGATCCTTTATTTCGTGTGTATCCCATCTATTTGTTTTCAATTTTTTGTTGTTTTTGTTTAATTAACACAGTATCTGTGGTATCAGCGCTGATGGATTTAGAACATCAGATGTTGAGCAGTTAAGCTACCTGTGCTAGTTTCTCATTGCTGCAGTGCTGTTGTTTTGCTTGCTTGCAGTGCTGAGGCAGGGACTGGCGTTTAGTCCTGTTTATCGGTTTTCCTTGTCGGATGGCACTATCGTTTCTGCCCAAACCAAGAGCAAGCTCATCCGTTCTCAGACGACTAGTGAACCTCAGCTTGTAATCTCCTTGCATATGCTTCACAGGTAAGCCGGGCTGTTTTGTCACTTTGTTACTCTGCAAAGAGACTTGGAAAGTACAAAGTTGCCAAAGCAAATAGGTTATTTAAGGCTGATAGATTTCAGATGACCCAGAACCAACAGCATGCAAGTAAGAGTTTGAAGTCAGTTCTTGCAACAGGAAAAGACTGTAAGGTTATTTCAGGATTGAAAAATGGCATACTGGATTTTCACATCAACATCTTCCGTTAAACATACAAAGTTTCCTTTAATCCCATGTTCTTAATGTCAGTATTTTAATTTCCTATATTTTGCATAGTAGGCACAAGAAACTTTCCAAATGTAATTAAATCAAGAAAACTTTGAAGAATTAAATTCCTGTAGTTCACAGTCCATCATACCTTGGTCCTGAGTATTCTTAAAAGAACATGCTTTGGTTACTGGGACTGCACATTAGACAAACTGCATCTTTTATTACTTGATTCTCTTTGTTCCTTTCCTTTTCTTGGGCTTGGAGTAGTGACTTTCACATGTCCAATTCCAAAAAAATGCCACTATCAGGCTTTTTTCAAAAAGCACAATCACTAATATGTTAAAGTCAAGGATAAATAATCACTGACATTGGAACTTCAGTGAGCAGTTTTTATGAAGTCACTACATGTCCTGGTATATTTGTGTCAGATTTTGTTTCAGGTCTTATTGGCTGATTATAATTACAATGCCATTTTCCTTGTGTCCTCAGTATCTTTCTTTTTTTTTGAGAGGAAGAAAACAGTGCTAAGCATAATTATAATTGAAACCATTTTACAGAAATTGTAGATTTGCAAATTGACCTGATGAAAAACTGTCTGAAATTTGTTTTCTTTGGATTGCTGAATGTACCTGGTATTTCATGAAGTGCTAAATTTTAAAATTAAAGAGGCACCATTAACTTAAAAAATGGTCCTTGCATATATCCTTGCTTTTAATTTTTAGCAGAACACTGGTACTATTGTATTTGTAATATGGTTTTAAAAATCCACCTCTCTTTTTATAATTAATGTTGTTCACCCTTGCCTTTATACCCAAGGTAACAAATACAGAATAACAAGGTTCACTACTATGTGTTCTTCGGTTATTTCACTTTTCATGCTTTAGCAAAACACAAAGGTTTATCTGCATGCACTTATCCTGTGCGAGTAGAAGTGGTTTTCATCTCATGGAAAATGCATATCGGGAATGTTCCATTAGTATTTGGTTTTGGAAGTCCAGAGTTGATTTGATTTTTGTAAGAACCTCATTTTATTTTCTTCCTAATCTACTTGACTGTCTCTTTTATAGCTTCTAGCATTTGGGAATATGTCTGATATTTCTGATTTAAGTTCTAGCACAGAAGTAAAATGTATATTGCATCCTCCCATAAACTAATTAAAATCTACTGAGGAAAAGAGAAGTGACCTTCAGATGCTCTCACAAGAGCTTTTTCTGTGTGTCTCTCCCTCTCTTCTGTTTCCTCTGTCTAGCAGTCCACATCTCTAAAATACGGGTTTCAGCTCCTGTGTGCATGGTTTGGGTTTTTTTCTTCTCCCCTTTTCCTAAATGCCTGTGCAGGACTGGATTGCTAACAGACTGTTCCCATTCCGAAGCAGTATCCAGTAGTTCCCTTGGCTCACACACTGTTTTGGAGCAGTATTGAAATACTCTGGCAGTGTATAAATACGACTTTTTCAACTTTCTTTTCACTATGAACTTGGTGGGCAAATAGCCCACTCCAGCCTTGTGGTGGGGCTAACTCACAGAAATTCAAAACTCCAGCAAACAGCTGTCCACAGCTGTCTTGTAAAACATGTATTTGTTGGGTCATGTGTTTCAGATGAGATTCCTGTCAGTTCTAGTAGTTAGCTCTTGCCAAATTGTAGAGGAGAGATACATTAAAGGGAGAGAGTCTGAAATTGTAACCTATCTGCATTTCTAATGACTGTCATTTAAATAAGGTATAATTTTGTTTTTCCTCTCTTCCACTGATTTGTTAATGAGGTACTGAAAAACCATACTGTTAATGTGAAGCCATGTTGAGAGTTGCATATCACTTTTGTCAAGTTGTTGATTTGTTTTTGATTGTAGGGGTTTTGTGTTATTTTAAAGCGAGGTTTGGGGTTTTGCTTCTTTTTCCGTAATGTAATTGTAAGTTGGCCACTGTCATTTTAGCTAACGGGCTGTTTTTCTTCCCCTTGCCACATAGAGAGCAGAATGTCTGTGGAATGAATCAGGATTTGACTGGACAAGGAATGGGGAAGATACTGAACCCAATTAGTTCCAGCAGCCCTGCCCATCAGGCCATGTGCAGTGGGAACCCAGGTCAGGATATGACCATCAGTAGCAATATAAATTTTGCCATAAATGGCCCAAAGGAACAAATGGGCATGCCAGCAGGCAGGTTTGGTGGTTCAGGGGGAATGAACCATGTGTCAAGCATACAAGCATCCACTCCTCAGGGTAGTAACTATGCACTAAAAATGAATAGCCCCTCACAAAGCAGCCCCGGCATGAACCCAGGGCAGCCAAACTCTATGCTTTCCCCAAGGCATCGTGTGAGCCCTGGAGTGGCAGGAAGTCCTCGCATCCCACCCAGTCAGTTCTCCCCTGCAGGAAGCTTACATTCACCTGTGGGAGTCTGCAGCAGCACAGGAAATAGCCATAACTACACCAACAGTTCCCTGAACGCACTTCAGGCCCTCAGCGAGGGCCACGGCGTTTCTCTAGGATCGTCGTTGGCTTCACCTGACCTAAAAATGGGAAATTTACAAAATTCCCCTGTGAATATGAATCCTCCCCAGCTAAGCAAGATGGGAAGCCTGGACTCTAAAGACTGCTTTGGAATATATGGGGAGCAATCAGAAGGTACAACTGGACAAGCAGAGAGCAGCTGCCATTCAGGAGAACAGAAAGACAGTAGCGATAGCAACATGCCACCAGTTGTCAGTGGCGAAAGACCTGATGGACAGAATAAACTGCACGATGGAAAAAGCCAGACAAAGCTCTTACAATTGCTGACCACCAAATCGGATCAGATGGAGCCTTCACCTTTGTCCAGTACTATGGGAGACATTAGCAAGGACTCCACGGGAGGGTTGCCTGGGTCTGGTTCAGCACACGGAACCTCGCTCAAGGAGAAGCATAAAATTTTGCACAGACTATTGCAGGACAGTAGTTCTCCTGTAGATTTGGCCAAGCTCACAGCAGAGGCCACAGGCAAAGAACTGAACCAGGAGTCCAGTAGCACAGCTCCTGGTTCAGAGGTGACTGTTAAACAGGAGCCAGCGAGTCCTAAGAAGAATAATAATGCACTACTTCGCTACTTGCTAGATAAAGATGATACTAAAGATACTGGTTTACCAGACATACCCCCAAAACTGGAACGGTTGGACAGTAAGACAGACCCTTCCGGTAGCACAAAGTTAATAGCTATGAGGACGGAAAAAGAAGAGATAAGCTTTGAGCCTAATGAACAGGTAAGCTCATCTTTGCAATTATGTGTGAATAAGATGTTCTAGGCCTGCATTCC
>NW_008658997.1:148754-153432 GCF_000695815.1 Acanthisitta chloris
CTGTTACCTGTCTTTTGAAATCCAGCCTTCACTCAGTTTTCTAGTTGGTGTTACTAAGTTGTGATCATGTGTCTAAAAGCACAGACTCTGGGAGGAGATGGATAACACACGGGACCTTTCAGAGATGGTAGTCAGGTGAAGAGAAAATACTTGTGACTGTTGGTTAGTGCTAACTAATTGACAGCTTTTCCCACAGGCTGTTGTTGAACTGCTGTGTGCAAAATGAGCTCTTGACCTAGCCCAGCATAGCATCTACACTCCTTCCATGAAAAGCAGGTTCATGCTCAAAAACAGGAGTTGTTTGAAAGGACTTTGCATTAGTGGTCTTTGTGTTACACTTGATGTGCAAATTAAAATCAAAACAAATAGACTTCCCTTGTTTCTGTGCCAATAGGGAGGATTTGTTCTTTTTTTTTTTTTTTTTTTTTACTTAAAAATTCTTTATATTCAGCCCTGGTTCCAGTGGCTGATTAATCGTTCAGTGCAGAGATCAGGTCTCCCCGTGCAAGGTTATCTGTGTTGCATTTTGCATTCAGAATTTCTTTGTGTTCTGTGAAAGATTGTTTGTTGCTCTGCTGCTCAACATGCTAATAAACTGTGTGTTGTTAGGAACTATGCTAAAAAGTGCTAGTTCACTGGCTTTCATGCAGAATTCACATAGAAAAATCACCCAGAGTGCTCCAGTTTTCAGAGCTTTGCAAGAAAAAGGGATGCAGCTAAAGCAATATGCCACTCCAATATTGCTGGTTATTTTATTTATAAAATGGGTAATTACAATATCAATTTTAGTGTAAGGCATTTTCTGGGGAGGTTATAACTAGCTGGAGTTAATGATCCTTAGCTTTGTCCTACATTATCAACTCTCCCAGCTGGTCATTAATCCCTAGGCAGCCCTGTGCATGAAGCCTTGGTTTGTAAATCATGATCAGATCATACACTGTGCAAACGTTCATGACTCTTATTTCCAGCCATATCTTTCACTTTTAAAATATTGTCTATTTTTAATGTGCAGACCGGGTTTGAGCTTGTTTGTTTTTCTGAATCTATTGTATTTTCTTATTGTGTGTCTATAAATACGAGGGATAGACAATGTTTTCTTAGCCCCAAGTCACAGCATTGGATTATTATTTATTTTTATTTGCCCTTTTGGCAGTAGAAAACTAGTAGACAGTTCTTTCAACAGTGGTTATAACCACAAAACATAAGAGGCCAAACAGGCCACTACAGTGTGGATGCAGCATTGTTAAAATCTCAGTTATCCAGGCATCTTCTAAGGTTACTTTGCTTCTTCTGTTTCAACAGAATTTGACAGCTATTGCCATTTTGTAGGAGCAATTGTGTTTTTTCAGTCCTTCCCATGCTTTAGGGGAAACTGAGCCAAATTGCACTAATTTCTACAGGGATTTATCCTCAAGTCTGGATGTTAGTTTAATTCTGAATACAAGCTGTTATTTTGTGGTGCCTGCAGAGTTAGGGCATAGATTCTCTGTGATAACTTATACTTCATTAGGCTAGAAAAACAGATATTCAGAAACTCACACCTAAACTGGCAAGAACGGACTATTTTAAAAACATCTGATAAATTTCAGTTCCTACAGTGGTATCCTACACATTGAAGTAAATACTAGATTGAAGACAGAGATCTTCAATTTTTCATATTAGGTACTGGACGAGAATGTAGAATTCGGTAATCACGAAAAAATGTCTGTCATTAGTAGATTAAAATCATGGCCTTCAGATGGTTTATACCTCAAAAATTAAATTTCTGAAAGAATTAAAATTTCCTCTTTCATGATCTCTGTGGAGTACACAAGGAGCAGCTTAGCTTGTGAACCCATTCACAGAGGGCAAGTTTTGTCCCATCTAGCCCAAAGTAGTCCTATGAGCTCCTTTTCCCCTTGATAGAAAAGCAGAAAAATACTCCAGGATTTTTTTTTAATCTTATCCTAATGTGTGTCTAAAATAAAGAAGGTAAGCTGCTCTCTAGTGATGTTCCCATTAATGAGTGGCAGCCTAGACGGACAGTTTAGACTTGCTGCCTTTCTTTCTTAGGACAGGCAAGTTGTGTCTCACCCTAAATGTAAACATGTAACTAACTATAAGACCAGCTTAATGAAAGAGACTTCAGTGGCTACAAGCACTGCCAACCTCAAGCAGTTGAAAAATCAGGTCTCCAGAATTATGAACTTCATACGGTGAATAGTCTATTCAGTTTTTATTTTTAGGTTTTATGTTTCTGAGGTCGGGAAGGGATTTGAGGGGGTTGAAGTATGGGCTATGGATGTATTGCCTTTTCTTAAAAGTTGAAGACAGAAATTGTCTCCCAGAAGAGAGGGAACTGGAGGTACAGAAAGGTCCAAGAGTTGGGTTTGTTCAGAAAACCACAAAGCCATGCAGGAGTCATGATAAAGTGGTAAGGGCTGAAGGGTTCAGGCTTCCTCAGCACCGAGGTATGGAGAAACCAGTCCCATCGCTGTGATGGAAGACTGCTGGACATGACAGAAGAGCTTTTGTTGCTCCTGTTGGTTGTAAATAGAGTCTTAAAACCTACTTAAAATGCAGTGAAACCTGGAGCTGAATAAACAGAAGTCCAGTGTGGAGTAGGAGAGGAAATGGTGGGGAATATAGAATAATGTAAGTGTTTAACTAGCTGAAGGCCAGGCCTTTAAACAAATAACCACTTTACCCCAATTATAAAATCACTGAAAATATTTAGCATCAAAAACTCTTCAGCTTTGGAAGATGGTCTCCCACAGGAAGTGCTCATTGCCTAAATTTAGATCAAAGCTGGAACTATTTAGTACAAGACTAGAACACAGATTCTTGTGCTAAATTCTTCCATCCTCCTGCATCCTTCCCCCCCTTCTTCCTCCCATATGTAAAAATTAGCCATGTGCTTGTGTTACCTATTTTGCAGGTTTATTTAAAACTTCTTCTCCCTGAGGAATGTTGTATTTTTAAGTAATCAGTCACTGGAGTGTGCAGTTTCTCTGGAAACTGCAGTGGAGCAGCAGTGGGATGGCCTCTGCAAGGGGGGATCAGGGTGCTGGGAGGCAGCAGAGCCATTACATTTTCTCCTTTTACTTTTGGTGTGACTTTCTGAGCAGGAAATGCTTTGAAGTGCACCACTGTACTAAAAATAGCAGTCTTCTAGGTAGTGTGTTTAAACATATACTTCTGCAGAGAGCAGCAACTGACAGGAAGCCTTTCTCAAATGGCAGAGAATATTTCCAGCGCTGCCGTACCTTTTCCCCTTCCTTGGTGGGATGATAGTTATCAAGCTTTATTAGGCTGATTGCTATTCCAGTTACGGCAGCTGTAGGGGAGAGGATGAAAGAGAGACCTGCTGGGGACACTGAGCGGAGCGTTTGCTGCGGCACCAACCATAGTAGGGCTGTTGCTGTCAAGCACCACAAGTGCTCATGCTGTTCTCCACTGTTAAAAAGGGAGAGGAGTGGAGACAAAAGTCTTCAATTTGCTACAGATCTGTTTTATAGGCTGTCTGTCCCTCAGCAGTAGACCTGCCTTCTCAGGCTCTCCCTGATGGCCCAGTGGCTACTGTGGGGCTGTGTGGTGATACTTCACCCTGCACCTTCTGTGTACACTGCAGCTTGGGCAGTGAAAAAGCTCTCACTGTGCTTCTGGCTGCTGCCAGCACATGCCGGTGTAGTAGTCAGCAGACAGTCAGATGTGACAAGGACCAACTGACAGCTCTGGGGTGAAGGAGAGTTGGGTGTTGCCTTGCTAAACTAGTTTATTCTCTGATAAATCACTTGGGGTAGTGTGGAATAAAATCCTAATCTCCACAGGTGTACTCTCCTCTTTCTTAGGCAGAAGACAGTATAGACAGATGGTTTGACAGGGACTTAACAATGGCAAAAGTCTCTATCAGTGCTGCTCCAGAAATCATCTTAAGCATGTACATTTTTATCCTAAAGCTCAAAAACTGTTCTGGTGTTCCTTGTATACTTCATCAACCCTACTGTGCTCGTGCTTTATGTGGAAACCAGTGTCTTCCCAATATTAGCATATTTTCTTTACCCATGCCACTCATGTTCCAAAAACCTATTTCTGGTTTAGTAGTCCAGTAAGTTCATGAACATTGGTTTCTTCTTGAAATTCTATCTGAACCTTAGAATGGGGATTCCATTTTCAATTAGAGTTCTGTTTTCAAAAATTAGTGGAGTAGCTTGATAATATAACAGGATATTTCGCTAATTTTATGTTTCTTGCAGTTACCAGGGAGAAGAAGACCACACTGACTCCACTTTTAATTTCCTTTTCCCTTCTTTTTATAATCCTTTAATTTGTTGCCATTTTGGAGCAGGAATTTGGTTTTGTTTACCTGTTATAGTCAATGCTTTGCCCACGTTTCAGAGGTAGCAGATGAGCTAACTTGAGTTTTATGTAAGATGGGTATAGTTTCAAATTGTGTCCCCACCAAAAGCATTGTGATGTAAGTCCTTAGAATACAGGATCTCAGTGCAAGCTGTGGACATTGCCTATGGTGGGAAAGAGATTTCCAGAGATTTGAGCATCTTATGCAGTCCTTTACAATCCATGGAAGGTAGACTTTGATATAGCAACTTTTGTAAACCAAGCTCTATGTTGAGGTGCGGTTGCCTTTCTGTAGAGCTAACAAAATTCTGTAAGTGATTAATTTTAATCTGCCTTTCCC
>NW_008658997.1:153475-157637 GCF_000695815.1 Acanthisitta chloris
AAATACAAAATATTTCTAGGAGTAGTTTGCCCTATGTTTTCTGGCACTTAGTGTCCAAGTTCTACAGGGACTGTTGTAATTGCATTGCTTAGAGATAGTGAAAATACGTACATGAGAACTTTCTTGTGATGCTTAACACTTTATCAGGCTTTTTTTTTTTTCATTCATGACAAATAATTGTTTTACAGGGAGGTTAGGGTGTGCCTTCTATTTACGTGAAATTCAATTTAAACCATTAACAAAATAAATATAGAATATAAATAAAAGAAAAATCCCATGAAACTAACCAAGTAAATATTTTAATGCTAGTTTCTGCACATATGGTGCCATTTGAGGGTGAGTCTGGAAAGACTTAGGCTAACATCATAGCTTGGAGTTAATTCTAAGTCTGTCTTGGAGCTTTTGTAGCAGTTGAAAACCCTCATCAAAAAATAAAGATGGGATATTTTGATATTGATTATGTTAAGCAAAAAAAAAAAAGGGGAGGTTATATAGTTGTGTTGTAATACATCTGTTTTATTTGGCCTTTCTTTGCCACTTCCTGAGAGGAATTAAAAGCATCTTAGGGAGTGCAGTTTTCTGACATATTTGGATCAATACGTTCTTCTCTGATGTTTTTTGGGGTTTGGTTTTGGGTTGTTATTTCTTTTACATCGAATGTTTAAACGAAGAATTGCAGTAGCGAGAATGTTAAAAGAAAAGATGACACAAAATCCTGCACAAAACCAACCAAACAACCCTTGCAACATATAAAACTTCCCTTCGCTATTGTCTGAGCTACGTTTAATGAAGGCCATATGTCTTAATTCCCCCAAAGAGTACTGAATCATCCTTCTATAATTTATGATGCTCTATATCAGTCTCTTCTACTGGCTCTTGCAGTCTTCTTGTACCAGATCTCCCATCGCTCAAACTGTGGCTGCTATAAACATCACTCATGGCTGTCTTTCGGAGCACCTTTTTGAATCTGCTTATCACCTGTCCATGCAATGATTTAGGCATCTTATAATCACATTTGATTCCTCCTGGCTCAGCCTTTTCTATCGGTGTACTGTGTCCACCCAGCTGCGTGTAATTGCCTGGAATGCAGTGAGTCAGCAGTGGGATTTGTCAAGAACAGGTAATATCAGACCAACCCACTTCCTTCAGGGAGAGGGTAGTGGGCTTGTTGGCATAATAGAAGCAGTGTGTGCCACACGTGTCTAGGTTTGAGTAAGGCTCTTTGGCCCTCTTATATGTGGCATTCTTGTCAGCAGGTTAGAGATGCATGGTCAAGATGAAAGTGCTGTGAGTAGGTAGGAAGCTGTTTGGAAATCCTTATACATACAGTAGTTGTTGAAGGATTCACTGTCAAAATGGAGATACTGCAGGAGCTTGTGTAGCATCTAGAGCTGTTCAGTGTTTCAGTTAACTGGAATGACCCAGTGGGAGAAGAGAGTGCATGCTTGGTAAAGTTGTCTGCAAACACACTGGAGGACAGAATTCAAATTCAGCTACAAGAAAGAGATGTAGAGAAAAAAATGTTAGGAGAACATTCAGGATGAATAAATGCTGTTTATTATCATTAGTCAATACTAATGTCAGTTTTTTTTGAAGGAGGAGACAACTGACTAGATAGGACTTTTTTCAGAGTGTCTGGGGATCATAGTGAGTACAAGGTGAGCGAGGGTCAGTAATATCATGCAATTTAAAGAATCACAGGCTTTTCTGGAATATGCCATCAGAGCATACTATGCATAGAGTAAATTTTCTGCTTTACTCAGCAGCTCTAAGGCTTCATCTTAAGTCCTGCTCTGGACATGACACATCAGCAAAAGTGTGGATCAAGTGAAGACAATCCACAGGAGCAACAAGAGTAGTGAGAGGTCTAGAAAACAGGTTATATGATTAAGAAAATTCTCAAGTTGAGATTGTTTATTAATTTCTGCCTAAAACCCAAGAGGGTACATGTTTTCAAATACAGAAAAAGTTAGAAAAAGGAAGGGGAACATAGTTTGTTCTCCAGATTGAAAATAAGATTGGAAGGAAGGGCCTAAATTTCAGAGTGGAAGATTTTGCAATGAGACCAAGACAAAAAAGACTCAGAATGGCAGGAATGGCAGAGTGCTGAAACCAATTCCCTAGGGAAGCTGTGCATTTTCTATCACTGCATGTCTTTAACAAGTGGCTGTATGAACTTCTGTAGGGAATAGCATACACTGATTTTGCCTTGAGGCTTTAAATTTCTTCCAGTCCTCTGACTCTGTGATTTCCTACCATTTTGCCAATAACACCAACCTCCAGATCACCCACATACTGCCTGTTAATGGAGTAAACTCGCTCCTTTTTTTGCACCATATACTCCAATCTGTAAGACTAGTAGGTGATGTAGAAGGAGTAAAGAATAATACCATATTTGTTTGCAGTCAATCACCCAAAAAAGGTATGTAGCGATGTAACCTCAGGGCATCTTAGCTACCTTGAAAAAATGGTTGGGCTTCCCAGGAGCAGGTTAGCTGTGGCAGCAGTTTTGTACAGACTAATGTGCAGTGATTCCTAGCTAGCCTGTGAGAGCCTCGGCAGGTAGTTTAAAGCCATCTTGGGTATTTCTACATTATCCTGCAATTGTGCTGTAAGCTTGCTCTCAATATGAAGTTCATGATGTGGAAGAGGACAAAAACCTCCAGGAATAATTGTATTTCAGTTGTGTGCATGGTTGTGGTTACTTCTTGGTTCCCCATCCTTCACAGCTGAGTGCTCACTCTGCCTCTCTTCCTTCACTGTTCATTTCCTAATGAAGACACTGTATTTATTGTAAATACTGTAATGATATGTTTCCTGTGCAACTTGGTGATAACTGCAACTCCCTGTTGTTAATTATTATTCAAGAGTTTTACACTATTCAAAGGTTTAGGATTGGAGAATATAGTTGCGATGATTTCCACATTTCAGTCAGAAAAGGATTTTAATTCTGAGAGTTTATAGACAGAGAAGCTGACAAAAAAGAATACCAGTGAAAATCAACATTTTTAAGAAAAACAAGCAAGTCAGTATTTATGTCAGTATAGGATGAACTTAATTTTTCTCCCATCTTTATTTCATTATAATTTTCTACTCAATTGAATATAGCTAGATTTCTCTTTTCTTACTCTAGAGAAGTTATTGTCGATGATTTGGGAAGCTGCGAGCAAAATAAATTCCTAACTGTAGTAACTAGTTGTCAGGCTTCAATTTATTGAACTTCATAGAGATGTATCTTCTTGCCAGTTAACTTTATATAGAGTTATTCATCAGTGTTCAGGTTTTAACATAACAAAGAAAAGGCATATGTGGAATTGTTTTAGCCATAAAGCAACTTTTCCATCGCATGTTTTTAATCAAGTCATAAAGAGACTAGAAATATGACTGTGCTGAAAGGAATATTGGTTATACCTACATAAACCCCCATCTTCAGCACTGTTGGATCTCTTCTCCTGCCAAACTTATTGCTGCTGTCAGCACTGGTCACAGAGTATATGGGAGAACGTCCCCTTAGCCCGAGGTGTGTGCCGTGTGAAGTCACACATCCCGGCGCTGGGCTTTGGAAGGGGTGTCAGTGCCACTCGGGGCTCCCAAGTGCGAGGCACGTGAGCTGTGGAAACCTGCACAGTCCCTTTTCAACAGCCTCCCGAGCCTCCTGCGCCGCGGGGTTCCGCAGGAGGTAAACTGAGCAGTGGAAAGTTGCATGTGGTACTTGGATGTCTGCAAACACACTGGAGGACAGAATTCAAATTCAGCTGCGACAAAGAGATACAGAGAAAAAATGTTAGCAGAACATTCAGGGTGAATAAATGCTATTTGTTGTCATTAGTCAGTAATTATCAACAACACACGCGGTGCGGTGTGACAGCAGCGACCTGTAGCGGGGTCTGTTTGTCTCGTTGCAGCCAGGCAGCGAGCTGGATAACTTGGAAGAGATCCTGGATGACCTGCAGAACAGCCAGTTACCGCAGCTCTTCCCGGACAGCCGCCCGGGCGCTCCGGCAGGCTCTGTCGACAAGCAAGCCATCATCAATGACCTCATGCAGCTCAGCGACAGCAGCCCCGGCGCGGCCGCGGCCACCCCGAAAGCGGCCGGGAGGATTCCCCAGAGCAGTGAGTCCCTTCGCGCCGCGGGCTCGGGCATCCCTCGGGCATCCCTCGG
>NW_008658998.1:0-3285 GCF_000695815.1 Acanthisitta chloris
TGTAGCACTGCATGGAGTTGTTGTGTCTCAAGTGCAGCACCCAGCACTTTGTCTTACTGAAACTCATGCAGTTGTCCTCAACCCATTGATCAAGTTAGTCCAGGTCTCTTAGTGTCATCTGCAGATTTACTGATGGTGCACTCAATTTACTTTAACATCAAGTCCAGCCATTAACCTCACACTGCCAAGTCCACCAATAAACCATGTCCCTAAGTGCCCCATATCTACACATCTTTCAAATACCTCCAGGGATGCTGACTCCACCATTTCCCTAGGCAGCCTGTTCCAATGCTTGGCTGTCCTTTTGGTGGAGAAATTTATCACAATATCCAACCTAAACCCTCTCTGGTGCAACTTGAAGCCATCTCTTCTTGTCCTATAGCTTGTTATTTGAGAGAAGGCACGAACATCCACCTTGCTACATCCTCCTTTCAGATAGTTGTAAAGAGTGATAAAGTCTACCCTGAGCCTCCTTTTCTCCAGGCTAAACAACTCCAACCCCCCTCAGTTGCTCCTCATTAGACTTCTGTTCCAGACAATTCACCTGCTTCATTTCCAGTCTTTGGTCATACTTATCATATGTATGAAGGAGATTTTGTGAGGTTATGTAATCGAGTACTCTGTTCTGAGGTGTGATCAACGTAGGATTCTAGGATTTTTCACAAAATATTTGGTGTCAAAGCTATACAAGCAACTGAAGACATGAGCTAAATCATAACACCTTTATGTTCCCCATGGTGCATGTGTGTGAAGCATAGATTGGTTTCAGTGCTGTATGAGGTATATGCATAGTTCTGATGTAAGGATCAGAAAGTGCCAGTGAAAGAGTAGGAGTAGATGGTAGATGTTTATACAATTGGGTTTTACTGAATTTTGCTAGATGCAGTAAGTTCCATACCACTTTCAGTTTTCTGGACCAAATTCAACAATAAGTTATGTACTTCAGTACCTTATTGAACTCAACAGGCATATAGGGGCTGAAGTCAGCATTAACTATAGCCATCTGTTATTTTGTCATGCCATAGTCAATTATTTTTATTTAGCTCTTTCAGTCATACAAAATAAAACTGTCAAAGTTGTCAAGAACTCCAAGAAATGAAGCCTCTGAGCTGCTGCTCTGAGATTTTTAATATTTCTTCCAATACAGATCCATGTGCTTTAAAAATCCTGCCAGAAGTACATTTGGTCTGATAGTTTGATAGGATGTGATCCAAAGACTTGTGGGTAGTCAGTAGAATAGATAACTGCAAAGAATTCTTCATGTATCTGCATAGAACTTGCAACACTATATTCAATTATGCAGTTACTTTAAAACACACAATTCATTAAATTTCTTCTAGCATGTACACAGTGAAATTATATTATTACTATAGTGCCTTCGGATGTACAAAGCATTCAGATACACAAAAGTATAATTAAAATGCTTGGGATTTTAAATTAGATCATTTTTGAAACAGGTGGTAACACTCAGTACAGTCCTTCATGATTTTCTTCCCTCAGAGCTAAGGTAGCCTGCTGTTTCATGGGAAAGTTCAGCATCTGTGAATGGATCATGAAATAAATGCAGGCTTCTCTTGGTCAAAGTGATTAGGAAGACAGACATTTAACTTTCTGGGACATGTTGAATAGTTGAATAGAGCATTTTATTGATTGTCCTTCAATATATTACACTCATTCCATGCAGTTTTCTCATTTCTATCATAAAACAAAGCATTTAAAACTTTATAAGGATGACTAGAAAGCTTTTTTGTCATTGTGAATTGTAGGTAATTTTTAATATTTTTATAAGCTATTATTTTCAAAAGATCTTTTGAATTTTGATATCTATTGAGATCAAAGACTCATACTGATTTTAAAATGCCAAACAAAAATGAACTAACCAACTTCTGGTCTCTTCTCCCAGGCAACCAGCAGTAGGACAAGAGGGCACAGACTCAAGCTCTGCCAGGGGAGGTTTAGGTTGGATATTAGGAAGAGATTCTTTACAGAGAGAGTGATCAAGCATTGAAATGGGCTGCCCGGGGAGATGGTGGATTCACCATCCCTGGAGGTTTTCAAGATGAGACTGGATGGGGCCCTTAGTGGCACAACAGTAGGGTTGGACTCGATCTTTGATCTCTGAGGTCTTTTCCAACCCCGTTGAATCTATGAAAAATAAAAGTTACTTCAAGCAAGCTATCGGCCCTTTCCAATGTCAATTTTCCTTAGAAAATTCCTGCATCATCCATTTTCAGCAGTACATTCACAGAAGTTTCTTTTCTTGGCTTCAACTGAATTCCAAGTAATCTTGTCAACTGTAATCACCCAAGGTGGAAGGGACATCCCAAGTCAGCATTTCTCCTAAACAAAATGCCACATATGTTCCCTGACTTGGAAAAAAAAAAATTGCAACTGAGACAGAAAATTGATTATATTGTTGACAGATGCAAAATTTGGTTACATCATGGTAGGATTCCTAGATTTCATTCTTAAAATTTCTTGCTGTAGAAATAAGAAAAACTAAACTAACAGTCAAATCAGAGGAGTTACTGGGCCCAAAATAAGAGAATGCCTAAATTTCTTTTATTTCTTGGAAAGAACACTAAAGAAATGAAGTTTGTAAGAGGAGCTGCACTGCTTGAAAGAGAGACTTTCTGTCTCCACTGTTTTGCTGGCAGGAGAATATGTGCAAGTACTCAGAAAAGGCAGTGTTACCCTGAAATTGATCCCTGTTTTTCAAAAGAAAGCTGAACCCAATTTGGTATCTCCATTATTTACCTTTTGCTGTGGTTATGCAGTTTCTCACAAACTCCTATTTGAGAGGAAAGTCAAAAAGTCCTTTCAGGCAAGAGAACCTGCAGAGCCGGTTTAAACTTTTTGAGTCCCCTTCCTAATGGATTTTTTAAGATTTCTCAGTGTATCTCATTTCATATCTCTGGCACTGGTGATATCTTCTGGGCTTCAAGGTTGCTTCAAGTTGCCAGAGGTTTCTCTGTCACATCTCTTGCCAAGCAGAAAAAAGGGAAGGAATGGAGCAGACCTCCTGTCAACTTCTTAACTCAGAAACTCTTACCAAGTTGCTTGAACAAATTTCATGGGGGTGATACAGCTTCAGTATCAGAAATTTTAAATTGTTCAGTTCAATCTCACTGCCTAGTCATACTGGACAGTGTATTTTAGACACTGTCTTTGAAAAACTCATGATGTTTTAAGTTTATTTTGTGTTAAAAAATCAAGATGCTATCCACTTTTTTAAAAATAGGAATTTTATTGGCAAGTTTTTGAATTATAGACTGTATACCTTAC
>NW_008658999.1:0-1554 GCF_000695815.1 Acanthisitta chloris
AGGACAGGGAGGGAGAGGAGAGCGATGAGGATGGGGATGGGGAACGGGATCGGTGGGGACCGACAGGGATAGCGATAAGGGGCGACAGGGACAGACCGAGAACGGCTGGCACCGGGACCAGCACCTGGACAGGCACCGACTGCCTGCACTGGCACCAGCATAGAGATTGGGACCGACTGGCATCATCCACGACAGACACCGGGATCGGGACAGGGACCAACTGGGACCAGCCAGGACAGAAACTGGTACTGACTGGCATCAACCACGACAGAGACCGGGATCGAAACAGGGACCAACTGGGACCAGCCAGGACAGAGAGCAGGACTGACTGGCATCAACCACGACAGAGACCAGGATCGGAACAGGGACCAACTGGGACCAGCCAGGACAGAGAGCAGGACTGACTGGCATCAGCTGCGACAGACACAGGGATCAGAACAGGGACCAACTGGGCCCAGCCAGGACAGGGACTGAGACTAGCACCGGGACCAGGACCTGGACAGGCACTGACTGCCTACACTGGCACCAGGACAGAGATTGGGACAGATTGGCATCAGCTGCGACAGACACCGGGACCGGGACAGGGACCAGCTGGAACCAGGCAGGACAGAAAGCAGGTCTGACTGGCATCAACCACGACAGACACCAGGATCGGAACAGGGACCAACTGGGACCAGCCAGGACAGAAACTGGTACTGACTGGGATCAACCACGACAGAGACCGGGATCGAAACAGGGACCAACTGGGACCAGCCAGGACAGAGAGCAGGACTGACTGGCATCAACCACGACAGAGACCAGGATCGAAACAGGGACCAACTGGGACTGACCAGGACAGAGAGCAGGACTGACTGGCATCAACCACGACAGAGACCGAGATCGGAACAGGGACCAGCTGGGACCAACCAGGACAGAGACTGGGACTGACTGGCATCAACCACGACAGAGACCGGGATCAGAACAGGGACCAGCTGGGACCAACCAGGACAGAGATTGCAACCAGGACCAGAACCAGGACAGGGACCAACCACCTCCACTGGCACTTGGATTGGGACCAGGACCAACCAGGACCAACCAGGACAGAGACCGGGACTGGAACCAGGACGGGGACCAACTACCTCCACTGGCACTGGGATCTGGACCAGGACCAACTGGGACCAATCAGGACAGGGACCAGGACTAACTGGGCTTTCTCACCCTTATTAGGACCGATTGGGATAAGGACAGCGACCGGAGCCTCTCCGGCAGGAGACCCCCTGCCCTCAGACCATGCCCCCTACGCTGATCTCAGGCCCCTTTATGCTATAGACCCATCCCCTCCACGAGGCCACGGCGCTATCCCAGCACCGTTGTGTCCTTGTCCTGGCCATGCCCCTTGCCCATAACCACGACCCTCATCAGCCACACACATTTCTCATGCCCACATCCCTGGCCCTCTAACCACGCCTGTTTCTGACTGACCACTCCCCTTTATCACCAGCCACATCCATGTCTATCAAACAGGGACCCTTTCCCTCTAACCATGCTCATTTCTAACTGACTGCACTTCTCTCT
>NW_008658999.1:1602-1880 GCF_000695815.1 Acanthisitta chloris
TCTGATAACCACACCCCTTTCCCATTTAACCACGCCCCTTTCTAACTCATCACGCCCATTTCTAACTGACTGCACTTCTCTCTAACCACGCCCCTTCCCCTCTAACCACACCTCTAACCATCTAACCATCCCATTTCCAACTCACCACACTCATTTTCTAACTGACCGTGCACTTCTCTCTAACCCCTCCCCATTCCCCTAACCACTCCCCATTCCCCTAACCGCGCTCCTTTCCCACCAACAGTGCCCATTTCTAGCTAGCCACGCCCATTCCGCAT
>NW_008659000.1:0-6513 GCF_000695815.1 Acanthisitta chloris
CTCCCCAATTTTCCGTGTACAATTAATTATCTCTGCTGGCTTCAAATGAATGTGCAGTGAAGCAGTGTATCCATGACATGAGTTGTTCGCTCATTTGTGTAATAACATTTCATTCCCAAGCTGAGAAATAAAATAATAACTGCATACATAAGCCTGTCATTCCTGGAACATATCCATTCAGTGAGAAGGGGCAATGCTTACCGATAGCTGTTGAAAAGATCTGTGCAGGTGCCATTGTTTTTACAAGGCTCTGAAAAACATTCATTTGATTCCTTTTCACAAAATGCTCCTTCCCATCCAGGCAAGCAATCACATTGGTATCTCTGCAACAAGTAAAATAAACAATCTCTTACCATTACTATTTTTAATGCAATTACAGCAGGTATTACTGATTGTTGGAAGACATGAACAAGCAGCAAAAAAAATTTAGGTGCTTTTTTTAAAAGCTGAGTGCATAAATAAACTGCCACAACACGATGAGCAAAATGTGTAATGGACCAGGATTGTGGCATCTACAGATGTTAAGAGTCTGCAAATCACATTGTTGCACTTTAGTTGTTTTGTTATTGGAATTTGGAGACAGAGACAATCATGTTTCAAAGAGATATGGGATATAAACTTCATATTAACAGCAAAGAGAAATTATTTCATTTCCTAATATATTTTAAAAATATACTAAGTTAAGAGTCAGAACTCAGAATGGAATCCATATCAGGCAGTTGTCCCAGACCATTCTGTAATGATACTCTTCCCCTCTCCTGTCAAATTAAAAGCATAGAAGATTTTATTGGAGGAAAGATACTAAAAAAAGGAAACAAAGCTAACAGTTTAAAGTCAAGCTCAGTATGATTGGCCTGATGTGTCACACAGTGTGGAACACAGTGTCACACACTGACACAATCACTGATTCCAGTACTTAAATAACATGTATATTCCACTACAGCTGGTTAAACCAACTTTTACACCAACCAATTTGCACATAGTGTATTTGTTATTTGTACTTTTCCCAACTACATTCTATTTATTTTGTGCTTACATTGATGAACACTCAACATGAGCCAGCAGTGTGCCCAGGTGGCCAAGAAGCCCAATGGTATCTTGGCTTTTATCAGGAATAATGTGGACCAGCAGGACCAGGTAGTGAATGTCTCACAGTATTTGGCACTGGTGAGATCTGTGTTCCATTTTGGGCCCCTCACAACAAGAAAACATTGATGTGCTGGAGTGAGTTTGGAGAAAAGCAGCGGAGCTGGTGAAGGGTCAGGAGAACTAGTCCTAGAAGAGAGGATGAAGGAGCTGGGGTTGTTTAGTCTGGAGAAGAGGAGGCTCAGGGGTGACCTTATCACCCTCTACAACTCCCTGACAGGAGGTTGGAGTCAGGTGAGGGTTGGTCTCTTCTCCCAGGTAAGAAGTGATAGGATAAAAGAAAATGGCCTCAAGTTGAGCCAGAGGAGGTTTAGATTGAATATTGGGAAAAACTTCTTCACTGAAAGAGTGGCCAAGCAATGGAACATAGTTCTCAGGAAAGTGGTTAAGTCACCATCCCTCTAAGTGTTTAAAAACTCTTTGCATGTGGTACTTGGGGACATGGTTTATTGATGAACATGGTGCTGCTAAGTCAACAGTTGGACTACATGGTCTTAGAGGTCTTTTCCAATGTTAACAATGCTATGACTCCATAAAAGAGAAAAATAATTTGTTAAAAAAAAGATGAACTTGGAAAGGGAATATAATTTTCTGGGAATCGTGCCAAAGAAAGAAAAATAAAATACATTTGAAACAAATTGCATTCCTAGTCTACACATTAATGTTTCCTATTGCATCACAGCCACACTCAGATTCCTCAGTTAGCTGCATATTTATCAGTGTCAAGTGGGCAAAAATGGGCACTACTAATCGATACCCACAAGTAACTATCAGTCACCTCTTAAAAACTGTTCTATGGTCAGGTTAGGCTTCCACCATATAGCAAGAATGTGAGATAATAACTTCCTTCCAAAAAGCTCTTCCAGAAACTGATTACAAAATTAGGAGTGAAAGGAAGCTTGCCAAAGTTTTGCTTAGAAAGTAGCAGGATTTTCCTGGTCTCACTAAAAATGTCTGTCAATCAACTGCTGAAATTCTGTGCTTCTGTACATATATATCATGCACATGTGCAGCACAAGAAAACTAAAAAGTCCTACACATAATTTCATCTCTGCCTAGATTTACAGTAACTGAAAATGCAATAGAATCATAGAATCATCAAGTTTGAAGGAGACCTTCAAGATCATCCAGTCCAACCATTAACCTGCCACTCTGCTGTAACCCCCAAACCCTAAACCTTATCCTCCAGCATCAGATCCAGACACCTCTTCAACACTTCCAGTAATGGTGACTCCATCACCTCCTACTCCAGTCCCTGAACATCCTAACAGGGAAAACATTTTTCCTAACATCTAATCTGAATCTCTTGCAATAAACTCTAACTGGAAGCAGCTTAAAAAATGGGTTTGATAGATATAAGTCTTTATAAAGAAGAACCTGGGGATCCTGGTGGATACCAAGTTGGACATGAGTCAGCTGTAAGCCCAGGAATAGTGCTGCTAGCATGTCGAGGGAGATGATCCTTCCCCTCTACTCAGCCCTGGAGCGTCCAAACCTGAACTGCTCTGCCAGTTCTGGGCTATCTGGTACAAGAGAGACATGAGGCTGTTGGAAAGGGTCCAACCAATAACATTATTCAGAGATTGATACATGTCTTAGATGAGAAAAAGCTGAGAGAGATGGGTTTGTCAGTCAGGGCATAGCATAGACCAAATAACCAAAAATGACAGGAAGCTGTGCAGTAGAGAGTATGTAGTGCATCAAGCAAGAGACTGGAAAAATAGAATTTGACACCCATTTATATGATTTTTTTCCCCTTTATTCACTCTAAGTATGTATTACTACTCACCATAGACAGGTTAAAATAAATGGTACCTTTAAGTTCCCACTAATTGTCTTTTGATTGTCCTCTAAAATGTACAATAAATGCATAAATACCACTGTAGTTATTCCTTGTACATAGCTTTCCTTTGTGCAATATTTACCACAGTATGCATAACAAGAATAGATTTTGCCAGCTATAAACAGGCTCAAACTAATTTTTTTGATCTGCATACATACCCAGAACCACATATACATGCTAGCATGTCTTTATCCAATTAACTCTGTGTGTAGTAAGAAAGTGCCATTTAAGAACATCTGCATATTTCCCTTCTCCAACACTGTAAATGAAGAATTAATCATTTCCTTAAGTCCTAGTCAATGTTACTTTACTGGAAAATGGCAGCTGAACATCTGGCAAACAGAAACTACAATGAAAAAAGGTTCATCACACACAACAAGGACCTGAATTATGAACAAGGCAAATCTTCAAGCCTATCCTTTGCATGTGTAGGTTGAGCAGAACTTTTACCATATAAATCTATACTCCAGATATTTTTTCACATGTAGAGAAAAATTTAAACAATTTCATTTTTAAAGGTACCATGGAGTTGGAGCATTTTTTTGGTATATTAGTTTTTAATTTACAGAAAGAACAGAAAACACAAAAGGAAATGTCCCTCTATTTTATGTCCTCCAAGGTCTTCTGCCAGACCATGTTTCTTGTGGTGCAACTCTTTTTCCATTAAGGCCAAACAGGCTGAGCATATGACTACTTATCCTTGACACATAATGGGAGAAGTACTCCAGGCTCTACAAAAAAGTTCATCACAAAACTCTTTTCTGTTGGAAGCAGGGCATTTTTTCCTGCAGAAAACCTTCATGCAAATTCATTTTGTTAGTGCTAACAGCAGTTCATTTAACCTTGTGAATTAAATGTGAGCATAAAAATGTAAGCATCTGTGAAATCATATTTGCAGTTGCTCTAAACCATATTGGGATCTTAACATTATTTATGAGGCCTTTTTTGTTAATTTAAGGGTCTTTTTTGACTTGCTACTCTAAAGCTTTACTTTTAAGTTATTACTGATTTAACCATTTGCATAATCATACATATTCACCAACAAAATTAGATTCCCTTCTCTCATTATGGCATGGCTTCCATTACACAAGTCTGTTTGCATTTATTTCCTAAATAAGCAAGCTTGCTTAAAAACAAAACAAAATAATACAAAACCAAAAAAATTAAAACCCAACCAGGATACCTGTTCATCTTCATTTAGTTTAACACTCACTTTAAATTTTTACTAAAGAAGACCAAGCTAAAACAAGAGCTCTGCAGAGTGAAGTCCCAGCAACTTCACTACCTTTCTGTCTTCAAGCAATGAATTATTTACCTATTCTTCACAGATGTAGGAACAGTAAATATATTAACAGTGCTGCTCCACAAATAAAAGAAAATTGACTTCTGGTGCATGAAGAAAATGTACAATTAGCTCTAAAGATCCTACTCTGAATGACATACCTGACTTGCTCTAATAACACTGTAATAGATAGTCAGGTTGCCCAACTCATGGCAAAGAAACACCTTTTGAGGCTGTTATGAGTTATGCAATATGATTATTAATACTGATCTTAATTAGAGGACCAATTCTAAAATGTGACATGAAAGAATAAGGTGAAAAGAAGATATGAAACATGGATTCCTAAGTGTTCAGAAGATACAATAAGATGTGTAATTTCTGAGCAGTGCTGCACTAACTGATTGGTTCTAATAACACTATTTAAAAAGCACCAAAATTAGTTACTGAATCTTATTATTAGCATCATTAACTGATGTTCTCTTTTGTATTTTTATTTTTAAGAAGGTTTTGTTTCTTCTATTTTCTCTTGCCACATAAGTTACAAAGCATATGTGGGTTTTGTGCTAAGCACTGCAAAATGTGAAATACTAGGGTAAATATCACATTAAGTACAGAAGTTGAAGCAGCAATATGGATTTTCAAACACTTCTATATTCTCTATTTTTATTTCTGTCTCCTTTCCTATACAGTTAGATGCTAAAAATGCTGACCAGTGTAACATTTTGTCCTTCCAAACCTACCTATAATCTTTTGCACCCTCAATTATTATATCATCTAATATAAAGGATAAACCAGGATTTCTTTTATTTAAATTTCTGAGCAAGGCTTACAGAAGAAACAAAGAACATTTTTTAATTTGCTTCTCTCTCCAACATTTTAAATAATGAATTGCTTCAATTAACAAGAAACACCATATATTTAAAATGGTTGGTACAGGCAAAGTTTGAGGAGCTGTAAAGAGTTTTGCCTGACATTGTAATATTTCTGTGTCTGCGTACATTAAGTGCATTTAAATAATATGTGCAAAAAAGTACAATTTCCATCGTATTTGAATAACACATCAGTAGTAAAGAGAAGTTTATATTTTCATTCACTGCAAGCTCTGGCTTAAAATATGTCTGGTATCTAGACATGCTGTGTATTTATAGCTCTAAATGAACTGCACTGTAATTCAGAACCACAAAGAAAATTATCTTAAAGGGGAATACTAGTTATTTCACTGCATGTCTCTATACACAACTGTTTCATAAAATTGTAGTGTTGCTAATAAATCATAATTATTGCTGCTTTTGATATTGATCATTTTAAAGTGAGACTTTTCTAAAAGTATGCTATTTTGCTCAAAGTTTAGTTATCTTAAAACAGAGTCATGGCTACTAGGAACAGACTTCTCTTCAAATTATTTGAGATTTCATGTTGTGTTTAATGTGCAAATAAATTCTGGCCTGTGCCTTCACCATTTAATCTGTTATTTCCATCACTACTCATATGAGAGTTTTCACAGTATAACATAAATCTTGCTGGGGTTAGCTTTCTGTGGATATGATATGACAATTTTCACAGTATAACATAAAACTTGCTGGGGTTAGCTTTCTGTGGATATTTATCCATAACATGCTGAGGAATGCTAACATTCAATATGGCTTTTATTCAACTTGACACAGGTATTCCATTTGAGAATGGCCAATATTAAACATTAATTAAGTATTATGGTCACAGAAAAGGCAAAAATACTCAAAACCCAAGTCCATAACTCTGATTTCATATTTTTTAGAACTTTTAAAATGTTATTCTATGAGATGCTTCAAGAAATATGAAAATTAGAAGGCCACAAGAGGCATTTAGGAACAATTAATATAAAAGGATGTGGTGGTCAGTGTTTTAAAAATCCTTGATGCAAATGAGGAAAGATTCTTCTTAGAAAAGTAGAAGGATTTCTAAGGGAAAAGTAAGATTTGATCCAGGTCCAATCTAGTAGCAATTTTCTGACAAACCAATGTTAGTTTGAGATCTCTTACATAATTAATAAACAGTGATAGATTATTTTTTGCCTTTATTTCTCAACCTCTGCCATTTATTCTGTTTATACTCTTCTTTCATTCTTCTCCTAGAGAGCTTACTAGGAAATGTGCCAATCAAACCACCTTCAACATGACAGGTGCTGAACAGCACAGGAAAACTAATGAAAAACAACAGCCTTAAGTTCTTTGTGCAAAATAAACCAAATAACTAGTCCAGCTAG
>NW_008659001.1:0-6740 GCF_000695815.1 Acanthisitta chloris
CGGCGCTTCCCTGGACCCTGCCGTGTGACAGCCGCCGCCGCCCCGGGGTCTCGCCTGCCCCTGCGCTTGCTGAGAGGATCGCGGGCTCGGCACAGCTCTCTGCGGAGTTACAGCGAAAGCTGTCGTGTTGCTCCGCGTCGTTCGTGCAGCAGGCAAAAGCCGGTATTTCACCCAGCCCTGCAAGAAACCGAGATTAACCTTCCTTCCTATTCAGTAAGTGTGTTTCCGTGTCGAGGGAGTGCTAAAGCCCGCAGCCCTCTTGTTAATCGGAGCAACTCTGCCACCTTCCTGCCGTGCTTTGTTTGCTGTGCTGCATACATCTGGCCAGACCCTAAACACTGCCTTCTTCAGGATCCTCAGCCAAGCTTTGCTCCAGGGGCTCGGAGAAACAGGCCTGGAAATTTCCACCACTGCTACAGAGGGGAAACAGAGCCCCTTCACAGCAGGGCCGCAAGGCAGCCCGACGGAGGCTGTGGACACTCAGCTCTCCCAAGTTATGTGACCTTAGAAATGTCAGCGCTGCACCATGGCCAAAGGTTCAGGGGGTTTAAAGCATCACAGTCTTTATACAGCAGTGAATACTGCAGCATGCTTTGAGGGCTTGAGGACAGTTGTTTACTCTCACCTCCTTGTATTATAACAGCTACCATTAAAGCATGCTGTAAGGTATTACTTCAGACCCATACAGAGGAGAAAAAAGCATTTGAAATGAAAAGTGGTCCACAGGGCAATCAGTTTCTCAGCCTTTATTCTCTTCTGTGTTGTAGAAAGCCCTCTCAAGAACAATGCCTTCCCTTTCGGGTAGCCCTGTGCATCTAACTGTGCTCCCACCTGGAGAGGAGGAGAGACCTGAACCAACTCAGTGTGGAGCCATAGTCACTGCACTAAATTATTAAATTTACTAGTTACTGAAACTACAATATCACAAAGGCTCGGGTTCTGTTCCTGTCTTTCCCATCAGTAACAGGCAAGCAGGAATAAAATCATCTTTTCAGGTCCTCTGAGCCCTAATAAACCTACACCAGGTTTCCACTAAATGCCTTCCTTTTCCCTGGGTAGGGAAAAACTTTCAGTGTTGGCTGGTAAAGCCAGACAAAGGATGCGAAGGACAGGAAGGAAAGCCCATGGGACTGAGAGAAAGCATGGCTGTGTGAAGGTCAAACGCATTTCCAAGCAGGATTCAGGAGCTACCCAAAGCCAGCAGAGGCAGTTCTGGGGTCTGGGCTCATTATCGGCTCCAGAGCCACTGCTTGGGCTCATGGGGAACAGGAATGCAGGGATACTCACAATCCATGAGGCTCTGCTGAGAGGGCTAAACCAGGGGAGAACATCCTTCTCATCCTTCCTGTGTGGCTGGTGTCAGATCCTGCCCCTGTGAAACAGAGATACTTCATGGCCTCTTGCTAAATTGTGCCTACCTAGACCTAGTTTCCAGGCCTTGCACCCATTTATTTTCAGACCATCCCTGCAGTGGGTCAGTACATTTTTTTATTTGGGCTAACCCAGTTTTTGTGTCTTTGCATTTCTGAAGATCACGTGGGAAGTGTGCCGAAAGGAGCACTCCTTCCCCACTTCAAAAGTAGCATATTCAGTTCCTCCTGGGGAAAGTCATTCTTTTCTCCCACCCTCTCGCTCTTGGAATACCAGGCTGATGGTTTCATTTCCAGTTCTCTACATGCAAACCATCCAGGGCATTGCTATCAAAATCATGTTTTTAAATCAAGATGTTTCTAGAAATAAATCTCCACAGTGGAAATTGACCCTGGCTTCAAACTTGAACCCAATAGTCTTCTTCACAGTGCCTTGTGCAGGTAATGACAGAGAAAGCAGCATCATTACTGGGGGCCACCCAAATAATGCTTGTGGGCACTGCGGATCCTCTCTGAGGTCAGGCCAGGCTCCCAGTGGCTCTATGATCTGCAGCAAGTATACCCAAAAGGCTGCCACTGCATTATCCTCTTGCTTCCCATGGGAAAACTGGACTAGCCTCTCCACCAGGGATGCTTCAAACAGCTGTTTGGTTCAGCCAGCTGAAAAACACCAGGGAGAGAAGCACTTATCTCCATTTACCCACTATTAGAGGTCATTGCCTGTATAAAACACGTCTTTCTGGCAGCATGCAGGGAGGGACAGGGAAAGACTTTCCCTAAGCAAGGGAAGTTTTGACTGTCAACCCCCCCCATCACAAAATACACAAAGCAGCAGGAGCCGAATGGCTCTCCAAGGTAACGAAGAGGGAGAGAAAAGTCCTGCAGCACTAGTCAGACTTTGATAAGCTCCTGTAAGTGGTGAATGAAGCTAAGCTAGAAAAACCATGATGTGCATGCTGGCACAAAGATGTTGCCAGTGCTGCTTGAAGGCTGTCCAAAGAGGAAAGCTCTGGTGTTTTCCTACGAACCTTACATTTATCCCACAGTACCTGCATGGGTGTGCAGATCTGTGGTGGTGTCAGCCAGGGACGGTGTCTCTTGGCTTCTTCAACACATTCACCACAGTTAAAGCTGCCAGTTGTGACGTAGATAGATACTCTCTGGGGGAAAGGGAGATTTTATTTCTCAGAAAATGTAGGTTTTGATACAGACCTAGCTGATGCCTTGTTTTCCATGTTTTTAGGCAGAGGAGGCATATTTTTCCAAACAGGACCTCCTCACTTCCTACCAATTTACTCATCAGCTCACTAGATGTCCATTAAACATGAGCACCAGCATGCTGGATGCTGATTTTGGAGCAATTTCCTATTTTGTGGAGGTTAAAAATAGTCAAAAACCACCCTAAGCCCTTGTCCTAGCTGTCATCAGCTGGGGCTGAGAGGCAGGTGGCTGTGAAATTGCCAGGAAAGCTATAAAGCATTTTATTTTTAAAAAAATAAATTAATCCCATTTCAGTGGATTCCATTATACACCAGAATTGCATTTGGAGTTATTAATATTAAATAGTGGTCTTGGAAAGTCCTATTGATGGGATTTAATTATTCAGATGAAATCTGAAGTGCCTCCACTTTACTGAGCCCTGCAGCTGCATCATTAATAAGATTGCTATCTAAAGCACCTCCCTCTTGGGTCAGGTAAAAGACACTAAGCTATCAACAATATTTTGCAGCCTGACTCTGGGCTTTGCAGGACAAGAGGCGCAGATGTAAACAGCTGCTTGTGACAGGACTTAAATCAGCACAACATGGCAAGTGGGTGCAGAGAGCACTGTGTGCCAGTGCAAAGCTCATGGGCTCTGGCAGCAGCACTGAACGAGGCTGGCATCTCCTTGGGAGAGTGCGTGCCCTCTACTCTACCACACAGCCCAGGTGGTAAACACCCCTGGTTCCTGCCTCAGCAGCAATTGAAGAAGTCGTGTTTCTGAGGGCTCAGTGGCTGGCCAAGGAACAAGCAATGGATTGACTGAACACTTTCAAAGATCCTCTGCATGTTCCTCCTCAGCCTTAAATAGAGAACCTGTAAGGATGAGGACATTTTTCCCAGAACTGCACTCTCCACACTGTTTTGCCCACAATTTCTGCAGAAGTGATATAAATCTACCCCAAGGCATACCAAACCATATGCAAATGGCGATGGCAGCATTTGAAGAGATCCTGGACATGCTTTGGACAGGAGAAAGAGAAGGGTTGGGGTGAACAGCACTGCTGCTTGCCTCATTTGTCTGGAAGAGAGCAGTGCTGCTGCACATGTAGGACAGGAAGGTGGAGGCATGGGGCAATTTGGGGCTGCAATAGGATAGGGACCCCCACCCAAAGGTGGAAGTCTGAAGAGGAGGTGCATCCTTAGAACTGCTTGGCATCACACCCTATGAAACACAGGGCCAGACCACCACATAGGTTGGTCTCATACTGTGAATCCTAATTTATTTGCTCTTTCCTTCCTAGGCACAGCTTTAATAGAATCACAGGAAGGTTTGGGTGGAAAGGAACTTTAAATGTCATCCAGTCCAACCTGCCTGGCATGGGCAGGGACATCTTCCACTAGATCAGGTTGCTCAAAAACGCATCCAGCCTGGCCTCAAACACATCCAGGGATGGGGCATCCACAGCTTCTCTGGGCAACCTGTTCCAGTGCCTGACCACTCTCTGAGTAAAGAATTTCTTCCTAACATCTTGTTGGGGCCCTTGCGAGGGACGGACTACAGCACACCATTATGATGGTCTGATAGCCAACTTTATTTAGGGCACCTAACAGTATTTATAGTAAAATGTCTCCCGTACATGCAGCTAAGCGCTGATCACACAACTTTGGATTGGTTGCTCAACCTGTCAAAACGTGCAGTTCTTATGATAGGTTACAAGTTTAAGCTGCATCCGCTCTCACATCCTGGGAAACTGATAACAAGAGCTACACAGTGTCTATGAGAACCTAAACAACAGCACTATTCTCAGCTTGTTAGCAAGATAACTTACCTTATCTATAAGACAGTAAAACTAAAACTAGACCTAAAAACCCTGGCAGCAGGAGAGAACAAGACCATTATAAGGTGTTGGATTGAAGACACAGGAATGCATGAAGATAGAAACAGGTCAGCAAGACCTATTTTGTGTGTCTTGTTTGTAATTGCTTAAGCATTCTGCTGGTTAAGTTACAGCTCCTCTGCTAGCCAGGCCCCGACAACATCTAATCTAAATCTTTCATCTTTCAGTTTAAAACTGTTCCTTGTCACTATCTGTCCATATAAAAAAATCACTCTCCCTTTTCTTTTTTAAGCCCTCTTCAGGTATGGAAAGGCTGCAATAGGGTCTCCTTGATGCCTTCTCTTCCTAGGCTGAACAACCACAACTCTCTCAGCCTGTCTTCATAGGAGAGGTACTCCAACTCTTGGATCATCTTTGTGGCTCTTGTCTGGACCTGCCCAACAGGTCCATGTCTGTCTTGTACTGAGGACCCCAGAGCTGGATGCAGTGCTGCAGGTGGGGTCTCACAGGAGTGAAGTAAAGGGGGAGAATCCCCTCCCTTGACCTGCTGGCCATGCTTCATTTTATGCAGCCCAGGACACAAGTGGCTTTCTAGGCTGTAAGTGCACATTGCTGGCTCATGTCATTTTTCATCCAGCAGTACCTCTATGTCCTTCTCCTCATGGCTTTCAGGAAAGGCTGACTCATAGAGTGTAACATTTCTTTACTCAGTCCTACAGCCAACAATGAATTTTTAAGGCCATCGGGAATCCCAAATGTTAAAAAATGTTGCTTGTGTATTTTGAAATCTTTCAGGAAGTAGAACAAGTGTTTGTGTGCCAATGCATTTCATAAAAGAGATGCTGTCTGTGTCCTTGGTTTATGGGAAATACAGAGGGGGTTAAGGAATGTGATTTGTTTGTTTCTGGTGCCACAAAAGCAACCGGATTGTGAAATATAAACTTTGGAAAGTCAGCAGTGAGCAGACTGATGCCTCTTAAATATCTTGCAAAGCTTGGATCGGACAAAGGGGATGTTGCAATTAGCTTGCAAAGTCCTTTTGGAGTTCTGAAATGAATGGTGGCTGTGCAGAAGCAGCTATCTAGGTCTGGGTGTCAGGGAAGTCTTGCTGAAGTCTCTCCGTGCCTGGTTAGGGCCCATGCCTTCAAAGTCATGGTATGAACATGAACTAAGCTAAGCACATTTAAGTGGATCTTCATCTACTGCTCCCCTAGTCATGGGGCTCGATTTCATGCCTAGCTCGTCATCACTGGCAGAAAGGTACTCAGTAGCACTAGATTAGATCCTAAGTCCTTCTGAATTCCTGTTTTTGGATTTTCTGTACTCTCAGCATCAGACCTGGTCAGCGCTTCTTCAGCAACATCACGTGGTGCTACTCAAACACTTCCCAAAGCTCTTTAGCTACCAAACAACTAAAGCAGATCTGTTTGCTAGGATGAGGCTGGCAATAGCCACATTCACTCCCTTTAACAGGCATTCCTCACCACTCTCCCCATTCTCTGATCTGCAGCTGCTGCCCCACCAGTGCTGGGAGCCCCAGTACCTGATGTACAGGGCTTTTTCCAGAAATTGTTGCTGTTGATATTGTTCCTGTCAATGCAATCTCCCTTTTGCTCACAGATGAAAGTTAAGTGAACAGGAGATCTCTTTGTGACAGTTATTGGGGCTTAGTGACTTAAACCGTACTTGGTGCTTATATCCTCCCTAGACACCAGTAAGGCAAAAGAACTTTGGTCTGACCTTCCTGCTGCTTTCCAAATCCAAAACAAATTCCTTATTTAAATGCTTCTGCTCATGCAGTTCAGACCTGCTCATTCCATGGAAGGCCTTAAGGGGCTGTTTGAATCCCCAGCATCCCTGGATTTCTCCTTTTCACCCTCAGCACCGACAGGCACCGCCTGTCAGTGCCGAGGCTGCCTGGCGTGCCTGGCTGCCCTCAGCTTCCCGTTCCACCTCTCTGCACGGTGTTGTTTCTGAGCAGATGGAGCATTCCCCACTCGCCTCTCTGCCTTTGCTCTATGCGGCCGTTTGGTGAGTCCTCGCTCCGGAGAACGGGCTCTAAGCCAATGCCACTTTCCTCCCTCAATTCAGCGGAGAAATTGCGCCTAGCTAACAAACTTTCAAATAACTGCCAGGCTGCGTTTAGGTTTCTCCATTAGCTTTTCCTCCCGCTGGTCTCGCTCCATCGTTTTCCAGATGCGAGGAAGGAGCCGTGCCGGAACGAGGCCGCGCTGCGGCATCGCTTGCAGGAGCGGAGGGAAGGGGAGAGGAGACGCTGCGCGCCGGGTGACCCAGCGCCTCGCAGCCGGCCGTGACCAGGACTGCCCCA
>NW_008659002.1:0-327 GCF_000695815.1 Acanthisitta chloris
CCTGGCTGGGGGACACCTGCTCCTAATGGCAGAGAATTTTGTTGGTCCTGGCGAGATGTGGTAGATTTCTCACTTAAGCTCCTTAAATTAGTTTTTCAGTTTCTGATGGCCCTCTTCCATCAAGCTCCGGACTTGCTCCGCCAACCTTGTTTCTAGTGATGAGATATGGCTGCGAAGCGGGGAATTGACAGTGTCCTCATAAATTCTTAGTTTGGTGATCAAGGCGCCTACCTTGTCCTGTCCTTCCCTCCATTGCAGCGTTGCCAGGTAACGGCCGTATATCTCTGGTCCAAGGCGTACCAATCTCAACCACATCTGTGACACGCA
>NW_008659002.1:605-2607 GCF_000695815.1 Acanthisitta chloris
AGATGCGGAGCAGCCAAGACAGGATGGGCTCGTCTGTCTGGCGGGTGAATTCCCTCAGCAGGACATGCAGCTCACCCAGGGATAGATTGCGAGTGATGATCTCTGGCTCTATCTCCTGTGCTGGGTGCGAAGGTCCTGCCGCATCCTCGTCAGTCACTATGTGGACTGATTTGCTCTTTGATTTCTTCCTCTGAATGGGGGCAACTGCTACCGGTTCAGGCTGTTCTGGTTCGGTGACGGGTTGTGGGGGGATGCTGATGGTGCCTGTGGTTTCTTCCTCCCTCTGAGGATGATGTGCCACGCCAGGCATTCTATGTTCAAGTATGGCATACATGCTACAGGCCATGCTAAGCAGAACCAACAACAAGGTTATGCCCTCCTTGACATTCAGAGAGAACTCCATATTTGCAAAAATTGCTGTGCCAGACCTGAAAGGCTGGCAAAAAACGTCCCTTCCTCCTCCCTCCAGGGACTGGGTGCCATTGATGAGGCTCCAGAAGTAGAAGCCTAGAGTAGGACCAGCAAACAAAATTGAGTATATACCCCAAATGATGTTCATTACCTCGGAGGTTAACATGCAATAGACATAATATACCAATAAAGCAGTTCTCATACACTTATTTGGTCTATACACAAGTATTACAGCCAGCAGGTAGTTCCCCCCCAGCTGCAGAAAAATATAGAGACCTAGGTACCAGACCCATGTAAAGCATTTTTAGCATCATAGTGAAATATGTGGCTTTCACACTACAAAAAATTGTAATTCTGACTTTTTCTCAGTATCGGGCCCCACGTTGGGTGCCAAAATTTGTGCTGGTTTGAAAGCAAACCAGCGAGAGACTCTGAGTCAGAAGTACAATTTAATATGAAAAACAAACCAAACAACAACAAATACAACAGTACAGAAAAACCCCAAAAAGAACCCACTGACAGAATAAGAAAAGTAACCTGACACCCTGTCAGTCAGGGCGTTGATAGTAGTCCGATTAAATGGTTGCTGCAGTCCTCCTGGAGTGATGGGTCTGGTGGAACAGTGGTCCTGCAGATCTGGTCCTCTACCCAGCGTTCAGCGGCAGCCCTTGTCCTCTGAGAATCCAGCAGGTAAAAAAGGGTTCCTGTGCTGGTTCAAACCCCAGCTTATATCCCTGTAGGAATGCTCGGCTCCTACCCCTCTGGGGTGAGGCATCTCACAATGGGATAATGTAACTCTATGCATGCCTGGGTCCCAGACAGCCCATTAAACAGAGACAGCCCCCTGGGGGAGCCATCAGGGATGAGTAGGAGATAACGATCATTGCCCCACCTGCTTTAACAGCTTGTGGAGACCATAATGGAATACATACCATTGGTTACACCCTACATTGTAACCTAGGCAGTGCACTCAGAATGGCCCTGCCTCATGTTATGCAGCTAATGATAATTTTTAAAAAGCCAGAAACAAGAGAATAATAAGTGGGATAATAAGACCATAATAAGTGGAGGGTAAAACCTTTAATAATTTAGTGTGCAAATCTAAACTCAGGCCATTCGTAGTAGTCTTAAGAGCTTCGTGGCGCTCCTATTCTTTTCCCTGAGAGTAAATCAGTGCCAAGAAATTCTACCACCACACTGAGGTATACAGCACAGTTCTACATTTTTTCAATTTCACTATGTTTCAGTTTTAAAGCAAGCTAAATAATTTATCCACCTTATCAACATTTAGACCCTTCTAATTCTGTAAAATGAAAATGCTTAGCATGCTGCCATTATGGATTGAAATTTATGGAACATGCCAGTGTCTATTCATAGGATCAATGAGGTTCAGAAGAGGTCTTTAAGATCATCAAGTCCAACCATTAACCTAGCACTCTACTGTAACCCCTATACCCTAAACCATATCCTCCAGCACCAGATCCAGGTGCCTCTTAAACACTTCTAGGGATGGTGACTCCAACTCACAACCTATTCCAGTGCCTGACCACCCGAACAGTCAAACATTTTTTCTAGTATCTACTCTGAATCT
>NW_008659003.1:0-30233 GCF_000695815.1 Acanthisitta chloris
CGGGCGCCTGCCCTGCCCCTGTATCAGCACAAAGCCGCGCTGCGATGCAGCTCGGGGATGATGTGCCTCTGCTCCTGCCTTCGCTTTCGCTCCTGCCTTTGCCTCTGCTCCTGCTTTCGCTCCTGCCTTTGCCTCTGCTCCTGCTTTCGCTCCTGCCTTTGCCTCTGCTCCCGGTTTTCGCCTGCCTTTGCCTCTGCTCCTGCCTTTCAGGTCCCGTTTCCCCCCTCGCAGAATGTGCAGACTGGTTTAAAGTTGTCGTTCAAGGCGCTTTGCCTTTGCTCCTGCCTTTCAGGTTCCATTTCCCCCCTCGAAGAATGTGCAGACTGGTTTAAAAGTTGTTGTTCGAGGCACCTTATTGCTTTCCAAGCCTTTTCCCAAAAGGCCAAAGTTTATGCTGAGTTTTAGCTCGATGTGTCTTCTTTTAGTACTTAATGACGGTGTTTAATTTTTTTTATTGGTGCTTTCTGTTTGTTGGTGATAGCAAAGCACTTGAGTGTGCAAGGAGTTTCTGTCTTATCTGACTTGCTTTAAGAACAGCTGCACGTAGCATAAATCGGGTGATTACTCAGGTACAGCAAGCACAGCAGAAGAGAGTGGAGAAAGCCAGAGAAGCTGAGCACACACCATTAGTTTGATTATTTGCTTGCATGTTTGAGAGATTGTGGGTGTTCATATACTTTTTTTCTGATGTGCTTTCTATCTGAACACATTCCCATTCACACCTGGCAGCAGGGGCTCCCTGAGGCATTGCTCGAGAGAGCTCTGAGTCTCTGCTCCGAGGTCTCCCATCCTTGGCTGGCTGGAGTTTTGCCATGTTGCTGTCGAAAATACTGCTATGTGAAGTTTGCACACTTCTCCTTCAACTGGAGACTCTCCAGAGCCATCGTCTGCCAGCCCAGATGGACTGGCTTGCTGTTCCCTGCGTGTGGAGACAGCAGAGCCAGAGCATGGTACATCAGCACGGGACAGAGGGACATGGGATGGCTCAGAGAAACCAGTGCCCAGGCCTAGGTTGGGCAGGCACCGAGTGCCTGGTGGTTTTAATAGGGAGTGAACAGCTCGGTCATCACTGAGAATCTGGGTCACAAGTAATTTACTTCTCTGCTGACTAGTGCCAGAAAGAGAAGTGGTGATTTCAGGGCCAATATTTCAGGCTGTTAAATAGGGAAAGCTAATTGTCAGCTATAGTCATTGTCTTATCCACTGTTTCCAGTCACTTGAAAATTTATTTGTTTTTAAACTCTGGGTTGAAGTAGTACTGAATTTTTCTTATGACCAAGCATGCACTTACTGCTCATGTATTTCACATGTGAAACACAGGAGTGAGTTTATGCAATCCAAATGGAAATGTTTTATATTTTTAAGTGGAATTGGAGGCAGTGGAAGCAATGAGATACCTGATTTTCCTGGACATCTTTTTGCTGTAGTCAGTTTGAAATGGTGTTCACAGGTCAGTGCTGTGCAGTGAAATTCCACTTGTTAAAATTATCCATTCGAGTGTTTCATTTCGTCTTTCAGTGCTGTGGCTTGTAGGAGAAAAGTTGAACTGATTTTGAGTGTTAGCCACTTTGGTGGCTTGACAGCTCTAAGTGGGACCTGCCCACGTTAGTCCTTGTAGCTATCAATATCTCACTTAATTTACTTTAGTGCAAAATCTTTTTTTTTTCCTTTCTAGGTCATTGGGGCAAATTTAATGTACTAATTGTATTGTTGTGGACACTTGAGGTGCCTCATTGTTAATCTCTGCTACATTGGGAATCAATTATTTACTCCGACATTTGTCTCGAAATCTAATTATCCACAAAATATCACCTTTCCCCCTCATCTCCCTAGGAAGCTCTCCTAGATGGGATGCTGCAGCTCAGTTTTCACTGTGTGGATTACTTCTCTACTGAAATGTATTTGACAAAAGACAGATCCACACTAATGATAAATCAATGTCTGAAATACAGGGTTTAGAAACAGATTTTCTGGGAGCTTCAGGTGGAAGTTTGATCTTTAGGTTTTATAGCACAGAGTGTGAGCAATGTGTGGTCACAGAGCTTGGCAGGAGTAGAGTCCTGAAGTACTTGCTCTATGTAGACCATGTCTGGTGCAGAAGTGTAGCTCTCTTGGGTGAAGCATCTTGTCAAAACAGCTGTAGCGTAGTTGTCAGACAAATGGGACAACAGGTACTTGGTACTTTAATACTCCAAATGGGGAATTAAGACTATAGACAAAAAATAAACCTTCAGCACTGCTGGAACCTGCAGTAACGAAAACTGAATCTCTCAGAGGTGAGAAGTCAGACATCCTCAGCACAGAGTGAATGTCTAAAGAATAAAATATAAGCAGAAACTCTAGTAATAGTCAATAAATAGAAGTCTTTATATTTTTGTAGGGGAATAGCAGTGAAATTTTAAAATAGCTGTGATGAAGTCAGACCAAGCTTTTATCATAGTGGAGAAGAGACAACCAGAGGCTGCCAGAAATGTCAGATGGTGTGGAGATACAGCTGAGTCTCATGTAAGATTTCCTGTGTGCAGTGAGTTCAGGCGGCCAGTATAGCAGTGCCTCTTCAGAAATTGGTAAGGGCTTGATTTGTTGGAGGGTAGGAAGATACTTTTTTTTTCCTTCTTAATAGGAGTTAAGAGCTCTTGAGAAACTGTTCTTCTAGCCATCTGACAGGAAATGACCCTATTTACTTGTGAATATATGATCAGTCTCAGAGTGTGTTTGAGAACAACTAACCCTTGGCTGCATTTTCCTCGCTGGGGTCAGGAATAGCCTGAGTATTAAGACACTAAACTTTGTGGCCCTGTTTTCGCTTAGAGAAACAGTTACCACTTGAGCAAGTAATTTAAGGTTATAACATTGTCTAAACAGTCTTTATTTTCAGCAGCAACCAAACTTGGAAGTAAGTGTAGCCTTGCCTGCTTAAGGAATTAGTTGCATTCAGTGATTCTGCCTTAACTCTTGACCATCTTCCTTTGCTTTTTTGCCTTGCTCTGGGTTAAATGAACAGAGTAGTTTCAAAGCAGTGAGAGAAAGGAGACAGCTTTATCAGGTACTTCTTGTGACATGTGATTTGTAGTCATTCAAATAACATAATTTCACAACCAGAAAGCAGAATGTCTATGAGCTAAATGGAGAGCTGATCAGAATATGTACCAGAGAAGTGTAACCAGCCCTGTCAGCCTGGCTTGAGGGGCTTTCAGATAATTTTGAGAGAAGTGACTTGCAATTACTGGTTCTCATTTATCTACAGAATGAAAAGTTCAAAGCATTGTGGTTGACTAGAGAAACAAGATTGTCTTTCTCAGCTGGAGACATGCTAATGTGCCATCCTCTTATGTTTTTCTTCGTGGTTTTGCTCTCAAATACATAAACCAATTCAGCTGCTATTACAAGAATTCCCAGCATTTCTTCTCTTGCTGGTAGAAATACATGTAAAATGTTCATGAATTTCCCAAATGATTGCTGATTTTGAAGCTTGCAAGTTATATTTCAAAACCTGTTTGCTTTTTGGTTCTGCATGTATTTTTGTAGATAGCTGCCTTTGTTCCTTCTGAAATGGTTTTAGCATCTGCTCACTATGGATTTAGCCTTATATAGTTATAAAATGCCAGATTGTGTCTTTTGCTCTTTTGTTTTAGGAAGCAAGTTAACTTTAGTCAGCTGTTCCTGGCAGTTTACCTAAGTGCTGCAGGGTTTTATTCACAGTAGTCAGTATAGAAAAACCATTTGGATGAAAGTAGCTTCAAGGAGTCAACTTCCTAGACTGATACAACTTTTTAAACTTTGTGTTTGTTTGTATGTTTTGCCAGGGGTGACAGTGGTCAGAAAGAGGGTTCCTCATGCCCTTGTGCTTGTTACTAGGGTGTGAAGTTAAGGCAGATTCTCTTGCAGAATTACTCCATGTGGCTTTGTGCTGGAGTAAGAGAGTCTGAGAGTAAGAGCAGAGAGAGAGTTTTGACAAAAGAGTAACAGTAATGCTTTTTGGTATTGAATGCAAATGGATAACAAATTTTAAACAGGTGAAATGGTCACTGGTTTTCTTCCAAGGGCTTTGTTTTGCAGTTGATGCTATGCAAGCACTCTGGTAAGCACTAAAAAAGGGGAGTAAACAGTTACTGACCTTAAGTCAATCTTCTGTGTTTGAGCAGGTCAGCATGTGATAATGTAGCAGAAGAACTGGTAACTGGAACACATGAATATATTTTAATTCTGCATTTTGAGGTGATCATGAACTCTTTTTCATAAAGTGATAAATGTGTTTTAAAGGAAATGCTTATTTCTGAGTTACCTTCGAGGGTGACTGACAATGCTTTGCACTTTAGACAAGAAGCAAAGTGTGTGGCACTGAGCTAGACTGTCTTAAGTGCTTGATTTTTATTCATGCTATCTCATCAAAATGATCTAATTAGGAGTAATAAAGGGAAGTGTCTTGAAACTGATACAGTGTTCTTGAGTGGGCAGTGGTAAGGATCCTTTGTATTGAGGGTGTCACTGATGTCAGTTGCAAGAAGATGTAGTGAGTGTTTCTAGTTTCTATGCACTTCTAGTCACATTCCAAGAATGTTTGATCTTGGAAGGATAAATTTCATCTGCTTGGCCTTTAAAGCTGAAACTAGCTGGGTAGAAACAGACACAGGAGGTGAATGCAGCACAGTGTTCAACAACACTTGATATTGCAAACCTCTTCCTTGTTGGTCCTCCATTCTTGTCTAGGCATAGTTGTTGCTTAGGCTGCAGCAGTGTGTTAGCTGATGTAATTAACTGGCTCCTGAGAGCAGGCCAGAATTTAAGTTCCTATCACTTGATAAGCAGAAGAAAAGAAACCTCCCAAACCACAATGTTAGTGTCATCCTAGAACAGTTCACTGTAATGCTGGTACTCTTAGTGCTTCCTTTTTATTACCAGGCTCCCTTGTTCTGGGTTTTCTCTTGCACTGCTTGAAACAAAATTCTTTGGGATCCTATGTGGAGTTTGTGTATATTCTCTGTAATCAACAGCTGTGAACCCCTTCCTTGTGGTGCACAGCTGCAGAGGGGGAGAGAGGCTGTAATTTTGTCATGTCACCTCCCAGATGGGAAGTCTGGTAAGAGCTGCTCCTGCTTCAAATTTTCCCTGCTCTTACAGCCCACCCCACTTCCTCAGTGTCCCGCTGTGCTAAGAGCCTGTTGGACTGTCACATCGAGGTGTAGGCTGGCAGTGGGGATGGCTTTTCTGCTGCCTCTGGTGTTATGCTGCTGCTGGCATCTTTTGGGTAGTGGCTGTGATGTCAAGCCTATGTCAAAGTGAGCCCTGACCTTCCTTGTTTCTGTTTCTGGTGATCTGTGGAGATACCTCAGCACTGCATGTCCTTCAGAAAGCCCATGCTGTTTGCCTTGTGACTTGTTGCTGGTCTTTTGAGGTGTTATTCTGAGTGCTGAAAAGAAGATTTTCTCAAGTGGTTGCTGTGAAATTCAGAATTTATTTCTGCAATTTTGTGTGTTTCTTTTTATTGCTAAGAATCAGATTAGGGCAGCTGTCACATTTTTGATATGCTGGAGGAAACTGACTGAAAAACCTGGTGCCTGAATTTCTTTATCCTTATTTGACTCTTTGCTTAAAGAGTATACCATGCTTATAACACTAATTTAGAAATGCTGCACTTCACATAATTTTCTCATTAGGAGAGACAAGAAGCACATGTTTAAAATGATCAACCTGTTATAACCATCTCAGGATCCATTTTGGGTTATTAAAATGTTAATGTCATCTTTTAGCAAGCTGATTTTACAGTTGCTGAAGCCCCAGGCATTTCTCAGAAGTCAGGTGAGCCGTGCATGTTCACACGTGTATTTAAACTTGGAAGAATGGAGTTGGAGCAGATGGAAGCTCAGATGTGTTGTGAATTAAGAGAAATAAATCCTGGTGTGTGGGGTAATAAGTGGATAGAGTTGGGGAAACAGATTTGGGTAATTGAAGCAGGACCTTCATGTTGGCTGATGTTCTGGTAGGGAATCTGAGCCCAGTTCCAGAATCAGGTGACAAGGGCTGGGCTCCCTTCTCCAGCCCTGTGGCTCCTCAGGGAGTGACTGTTGAGAGCACTGTCTGTCCCTCTCTTGCGTCTCAGAGCATCCCCACGTTGAATGTGCAGGGTGTCACATGTGGGAGTTGGTTCTGGCTTTGCAGCCTACTTGTGTTCATCCTGGGAATATTAATTTCGAGTTCAAATTCAGCTAAACCGAAGGAGCACAAACTTCTGAGTAGCTTCTAGATATCAAGTAATTGGTGCTTTCCATGGAATGGATTTGTGCAGGACTTAATGGCCATTACAAAAGTCTGTCCTTCACTAAGTGCAAAGAGTATTTTTCAACTTCACTTTTCTAATGTTATTATGTAGCAGTGAGTTAATTAAAAGCGCCTACAACATTAGCGTCCTGTTCCACCACACATTCTCTCCCCAGAGAGAAGATGAAAAACAAACTGCATGTGCCTGACCTAATCACATTGCTTAATGCAGAAGCAGAAAGCACCAGCTGGTGCTGTTAGGTTATCCTAGGAAGGTTTGTGTGCTTTACTCATCCTGCGGTGAAAATTAAGGCACAAGTGCAGTGACCCCTGTTTACTTAAGGGCCTTGCCTTGACATACCTTCTGATCACCTGCCAGTGCTGATGAATTCTTGTAGGGGATTGCTGCCTCCTGGCAATGCTGCCAGACAACTTTCTTCTTAGGGTGCTTGCAAAGCTTGTCCCATTTCACATTTCCTGCACTGCGTGTCTGATGCTGAAATGGGAGGGTAGGGCAGGCGGAAGGTGGGTAGCAGAAATGCTGTTTCTTCATGTGTTAAACTGCTGATCTTGTATTTGACAGTCTGCTTTGGAGCAGGAGTGTCAGGGGGAAGGTTTTTTGCTATGTGTATGCATTTTTCTTTTTCCTTTCAGGTGTAAATTCCAGATTTTTCAATGAGGCTGGAAATCTTTAAGATCTTGGTTAATGTTTAAGTATTGTCAGATAAATTTCCCAAAGAGCCCAGCTTGCACTGGGAAAGTTGGTTTCATTCATTGCATGGAGATGTATCAGAAAGCATGAGATCTGCTGGGCAGGACTGCAGGATGCTGGTTTAAGGAGCTGGTTTCTCACTATGGCTCTGACTTCCTCTGTTGTAATAGTCATGTATTGTTCAAACTGCTTTTCCCCTGTGATCACTGTGTTCCTCTTTTTCTTGGAGGCCTAGTTCAGAACAGTTGGCTCTGATTTTGCAGAACTTTTGCAGGGTCACAGCTGCAGCTGAAATCAGCAGAATCTGTGATTTAAGTGTATGAATAAAATAAAAATTGGGCCACAACTGTTTCAAAGTTAGAGGCTGAAAATTCATTGTGCCTCAGTTCCTTATATGCAAAATTGAATGATAATGGTTTTTGGCCTTTTACTGGTCAGTCAGTACATGACTCCTTCATAAATGTCTGTGGCAAGCACAAGAGAAGAAATCTATAAGGAAACTCATTATTAGCACATGAATGCCAGTGAATAATACCTGATGCTCATTGCACAATGAAAAGAAGCACTTTGGAATAATTCATTGTCTGGGACTCACTGTCCACTTAAAGCACTGAACAAGAAAATAGTCCTGCTCATTTTATGTATCATCATAATCATAGGTGGTTAACACATGTGCTTCCTTAATTAGAGTTTAAACCTTCCTAGTATCTTATGCCTCTGTTTTAATGTAGGAATATTTGTGTTGAATTTCTCTGTGTTCAAGAATTACAGAATAATTTGGGTTGAGAGGGAACTCTGGGAAACTTAATCCAGCTTCCTGCTTGAAGCAGGTCTAGCTTCAGTGTTAGAAGATGTAATTCAGGTCTGTGCTTTGAGTTTTAGCCGTCTCCGAGGATGGAGATGTCACATCCTCTTTAGGCTCCTGGGCCAGGGCTTACTCCCCCTTACGGTGAAGAATTTTTCCTTGTGTAAAACAAGGAATTTCTTTTTGCTACAAGTTGAGACCACTTGCATTTCTGCTGTGCATCTCTGGAAAGAGTCTGTCTCAGTCTTTTCCATATGTAGGGGAGAGAGAGATGAGATCCCCTTTAAGGTTTCCCTGCTTCTGAGGAGGCTAAACAGACCCAGGTCCCACAGCCCTTCCTAGTCTGGAGCAATATACCTAGCTTGCACTGACCCATGGGTTAGTCTGTCCCAGGCACAAGGCTTTGCATTGCTTTTCTCAGAGTTCAGATGGTCTTGTCCAGCCTCTGGGCAGTTGGGATCCCCTGGAAAGGCAGCCCCCCCCTCCTGCATCCTGACTGCTCCCCTGGGTTTGGTCTTACCTGAGAGGCTGCAGAGAGCACATGCTGGTTCATGGCTCAGCTTGAAGGCATTTAGTGGTGTTGACCCCTGAAGTGTACCACTTGGAATTGTTGGCTAGTTAGAGTTCAAAATATTGGCCATTGCTTCTTGGGTGTGATGGTCCACACAGGTTTTTGCCTATGTTCTACTTCAGGCTGTGGTATTTCTGAATATTTAGATAACATTAATTGGCAACAGTTAAGTGTGTTCATCCTTGCTTGGAAGGTGGGAATAATTGTTATCCTCTGTGTTTAACTCGAGATGGCTTAAAAACGGCTCAAAAATAATTAAAAAAGAAAGAGGCTTATCTGACGTAGCTGCTCAGTGTATTTACCATCCACTTAACAACCAGTGCTTTATTGCTGCAAAGTCCAGGATGGCAAAGTGTAATTGTTAATGTAATCTTCTAAAAGTCTTAGTCACAAGTGCATCTCAAAACTGTAAGGGCATGTCTTGTTTAAGGAGAGACTGGATGTGGCACTTAGTGCCATGGTCTAGTTGACATGGTAGTGTTAGGTCATAGGTTGGACTTAAATGATCTCAGAGGTCTCCTCTGAGCTGATTGATTCTGTGTATTTCTGATAGGATAAGAGCTCCTAGACTAGAAGCAGAGCAGAATGCCTTGACATGGAATGTGTAGTAAGCTAAACCATGTTGGACTGTGCCTGAGAGGAACTAATACAGAGGTTTGCTCCATCAGTTTCTGTGGATAGTGCTTACCAGGATCAGGTTGTCCACAACTGCAAAGAAGGTCATCCATCGGTGTTTGCCTTGTCTATGTTATGTCAGTACTGATCACTGGGCAGAGCAGCTTTAATTTGTCTGCTTGAGCTCTTTGAAACTGGGCTTCAGGTGAAAGTTGAGTTTTGTCAGCAGTAATGTGTGAAACTGTGTCTTACAGTGTGCTGATGTGAATTGGTAACATAAATGGTGGCAAAGCTGCAGGCAACAATTGTTCTCCAGAGGTATCAAGTAACGAGTTCACACCTTTTTAGGTGCTTGTTTTTGTATGTTCTAGCTCTGAAGTGTTGTTGGCTACATCTACAGTTATTTTTCCAGCGATATCATTGCAGAAAAATCTGCAGGGTTGGCTCCTGACTCTTGGGTCCAGCTTCAGTCATGTTCTGCTGACGCAAATCCACAAATGAATTGTACGTGAGTAGGGTTCTTGCTGACTTGAGGTGTTCGTGTACGTCTGGGACAAATTGCTTAGATGAATCTCACTGCAATTTTTTTCAGGCAGATGTATTGTGAGTGCTAAAGAGCTCTGTAAATGATAAAGTAGTTAAAGCATCAGTTTTACTATGGTTCAGTCACGGCAGTTTTACTACTTATTAGTTATCTCTCTTCTTTTTTTCCCCTCTTGCTACTCTGCAAAAGCATAACAATAGTTTCATTTGTGTATAATTGACCTGTGCCATTAATGCACAAAAGAAAATGGAATACAAGTTTAGTTAAGATGCTTTTTGACACAAAGCTGTAAGCTTGATTTATCGTTCCCCTTGAGAACTAGTATTGATAGAACTTGAGGTGCAGACACCACTGGTGTTGATAGCTGGGTGCTGTGGGAGATCCCCTCACCCCTGGGGTAGGAAGCCTGGGTTGCATCATGCTGGGCTCACGGGCAGCTGATGGCTCTGCCACACCCTTCCTTTGTGGCAAGCCTGCACTGCTTTTCAGTGTGTCTGTTCTCCCAAGGTTTTACAGGACGGCATGTTAAGAGAAGCTTTTCTCTCTAATGAGGATATATGTGTTGCTAGCACGCTTGCAGCCAAGTGGTGTTCTGAAGCATCCCCAGGGTCTACTGCTGTTGTTCTCATCACAGTGTTGGACCTGTTTTCCTTGCACTTGTTCTTGGTTTCTAAATTTATAATTGAATAGTCAAATGCATGAGCTGAAGAGCAGGAGCTTTGCTGTCACTTTACAGTTGACTCTGGGTCACTGCTGGTGAATTGCACAGCAAGGTTAGAGTTTTGTTTCTTCCAATAGCCGTTTGGCAAAGCAGAGCTAATTTACTGGCGTAGATAACTCTGTAAGCAGCTGGTGCTTTCACTTTGCCTTGTTGGGTGGACTGGAGAATCTGCTCTTGCATCACGGAGCTGTGGGACTGAAGCGTGCTTAACTTGGGAGCAGGTGATCTTTGCAATTGCAGAAGATGTGGCCAAAGTGTCTGTTGCTGACACAGTTGTTTGGGGTTTTCCCCCTTTTTCTTTTCCCCTGTTCTTCCTTCCTTGTAAGGAAAAGGGGAATCAGTGTATTGTAGATAAGCACTTTGCAGTGCTGAGTGAGGAAACAGCAAGCTGTTGCCAACAGTGAGGCTGTGGGCAGATAGAGATGAACCAGTTCCCTGAAAAGGGTTACAGCTTTTTCCGACCCATATAGTCAAAATCACTCATTTGTTTGCATTCTTACGGCCTCCTTTCTTTATTCTCTTTTTCTTTATGCTTTGCTAGCTTGTAATATAAAGACAGGCTCTTTGACCGGGGTTCTGCATCTGGTTGTGAGGTCAGTAGAAAGGAGCTTCTTCCCTTGGCCCGGGCCCAAAGGCACTGTCGTAGAGTGGTGGTGGCAGCTCTGGAGACTGGATCCCCCTTCAGGAGCCCTCCCTGACATCATGTGTAGGTTCTAGTCTCCTGGTTGTCCTTCCTGCTGGAAGCAAATCCACACATACTCAGTTGACTCTTGAAGTCAGGCCTTAGGCAGGTCTGTGGGGAAGCCTTTGGCTGCTGCCTTTGCTCTTCAGACAGCTATTGAGTCTTCAGAGACTTGGCTGCTCCAAGTATCCCACATGGTGCTGTCTGGGTCCCAAAAAAATTAAAATCATCAGAAGGGCAGTCCTGAAACTATTCTTTAATTGCCTTCTAGATGGGTGTAATTTTGTGCCACTGCTAGCAGTGGTTTGTTTTTGTGGGGCTTTTGGGGGGGAGACCTACATGTGAGGGGTATAAAAAGGGTGGGGAAGCCTTTTGCATCGCTGTTTCTTCTCAAAGAAAGTGTTGGCCCAGCAGTTGTCAGGTGTGAGCTTGAGTGTCTTGGCAGGAGCTCCTGAAAGACGTCATTACGGGACTGCTGTTCCTCAGTGTCTGTGCTCAAAGCTGGGGTGCTGCATGTAAACAGGATACAGGGGAATTTGGCCTGACTGTCTCTTATCTCATTTCTCCCTCAGGACAGGAGACCACCCTGCAAGGCACTGACAGCTGCTGCAACTTGGGGCTTGCTAGAAAATGACAAGTAAAACTAGGAAAGGATAAACAAGCTAACAATGAACCTCCGTGAATCTTTTATTCCTGTTGTATTTTAGAGGCATGCAGATATGTAGAAATCTGACTGGTAGTAAACATCTTTCACGTAGGGGAGGGATGATTTTCTGGAAAGAATATGAACTGATGTGGAATTGTTCATAGATTTCTGTCATTTGCTTACATGGACAGTTTCAGTCTGTCTCACAATATTTATAAACTGAAATGTGATAAATGAGTGATAAATAAGTTCAGTGATGTTCAGCCACTGGGGAAAAATAACAGATTTTGGGAGCTGGTAGATGTGCTGGGCTGGAGTTCAGATGTTGTACCACAAGTTCCTGCATAATTTTTTCCTAAATTGTGATTTGTATAGTATCCTCACTTAGGAGTGAGTATACTTGCTCATAGCAAGAGTTAAAATCAAATCTTGTTTTTTTACATCTTTAAGGCTGTGACATGTCTGTTGCAACATTTCCTTTCTTTGACAAGACATGTGAATTTCTGCAGAAATAAGGCCTTTAGGGGTTGTTGACTCATTACTGCTGAGCTGTTGGTGTTCCTTTGACGATCTGAGATTGTGGTGAGCATTTTGAATAGCAACAACAGCACCCCATAGGTACATGTGCAGTCACGTAGGCAGCAGTGTGAATGCAAAGAGACTAAAGTTGGGAAAGATCCCAAGGTAGCCAGACCTCACTGTCAGCGTTGAGATAAGTTGTTCGGTGTCTGTTCAACTTCACTTCTGAAATCTGTTTTCTAGAAGTCAAAAAGCTCAATGTGAGGAACTGTGGAGGCTTCTGAAGTACAGAGGTGACTTTGAAACAGGTTTTACCAGCACCAGGCTTCAGGGAAGACCTTACTCATATTTTACGAGCTGTGGTTATCTGTGAGCAGAGCCAGTGCCGAACCTCAACCTCAAGTTCTCAGTCTGCCATCTTAAAAGCTTTCTGTAGTGCTCTGTAGACCTTTGCTGTTAGTTCCATACTAGTGAGACATCACTGGGTTTTCTGTGTTTTTTTTGTGGTGTTAACTACCTTTCAACATTGCTTTAGCAACAACAAATATCTTAGTTTAACTCCTGCTGTGGAGGCATTAATTCTTGAAGAAATGCTCTAGTTATAATCCCTGGCCTTGTTCATAAATAATACTGAGAATATTTTTCTGTATTCATAAGAAAGTACTAGTGCTTACCCAGAAGAAGATTAGGAGGTTAACTGTAGTTCTGTCATGGGTTTTTGTGCAGTTACAGAATTGACTTTTTGTGAATTGCAATTTGCAGACTAGATTTAGATTTCTGTAGTGTATAAAATTGTTACTTATTTAAAAATAATCTTCAGTTCAAATGTTGAGAATTCCCTGACCAATGTGGTGTGGGAATTCACGCCCAGAGAGACTGAACAGTGCCTATAAGACCTGTGCTTTTTACTGTTATATCTGCTTATTTGTTTGCCTCTAGGCCCTTACACTGTCAAGGGAAGTGTTTTGAGTATTATCCAAGTTTTTCCTACCCTTCAGGCAGACTCTCTGTCACCAGCATGGATGCTAAAAGTTTGCCCAGCCTTTCGCAGGGTGGAAACTAAATAGAGGCTTTTGAGTTAGTGCAGTTTTGATGCAGGTGCATAAGTGTAATTAAGAAGGAAAATAATATTGTCCAAGAAGTGACTCATTTAGCAGGGACCTCTGTTCATGTTCCATCTCTTTGGACTTTGGCTCTTCTAACATTCTCCAGTCTCTCACAGCTTAGTCTCTGATCCCTGGTAGTTGGGGTGTAATACTCCTTCCCTACTGCAGAGGTTATTCCATAAGGAATCCCCCCCAGCAGCTGTTGTGGGATCTGCAGCAGTCACTGCTGCTGCTTGTTGGGCTATTCCACACTGAGGTTTGGCCCCTGGTGCTTAGTACATTTCTATCAGCCTGTGCAGGTGCACGAGGTCATTTTATTTGTGAACGAGAGATACCTGCTGGGTGTGCTTCTGAGCTCCACCTTGTGCACTGAGTTACAGCTCCTCTGTTAGAGATACAGGGTTTGGGGACCCTGTGTGCAGTTAGGGATTCTAAAACACAGTTCTCAGTGTGTTTAACACCCTGCACTCATGTTCATTTGCTGCAACCTGCTCCTTTCAGATTGGCAGTGCCCACGGTGCTGGAGGTGACTGGCTTGTGTGTTCTCAGACTTCTCTGGGGGCTGTTGTCCAAGTCCTTCAGTTAAACCCTCCAACATTTGGGACTGATGAGGCTAGGGATATGAAAGGAAGCATTTGGAGAAGTTTGGGTCTAGTCAAAGTGAAAATCCAGGTGGAGAGGAACATGTGAGTGAAGGCAAAATGTCGTTAAGTGGTGATTTGATGTCAAAGTGTATCACCAGAAGAGCTGCACTCCCTTCTGCAGTGGCTTCTTCCTTTTTCTGAAGACTGACAAAGTCAGATCTCTCTCATCCTTCACCCTGAAAAAATACTATCAAATAATTTTTATCAAATACTGTTTACTTCACCCTTGTCAGATGAATGGATTTCCATAGGCCATACACATAGTCCTGCTGTATTCGTTCAAGCCTGAAGTGAATTCTCTGATTTTTCTTGGGTTCTGTTAAAGGTACCTGTGATTTAGGCATGTTAGTTAATAGGAGGGTGCAGGGGCTCTAGCCCCACTGTGCTACGTACAATGTCTCAGTGAAAAAAAGCAAGGGTGAAACTTGCATTCACTGAAACTGAAAAACCATTAGCTGTGGCTAGGGACAATTTCCAGATGATTAAAACCCAAGCTCATAGATCTTTATGACTAGGCAATCTCATAATTTTCAGCTAAATTAAGACAGCAAGCAAGTCTAAACTGTACTTCCCTTGTATGCCAATAATAACAAATGAGAGGCGTCTGCAGAGGATGAGTTTGATTATGTCTCCTTCAGTTTTTTTGCACATTTAAAATACACGATAGCCTGAACACCCTCTGCTCTCCTCAGTTTTATTTTTATCTGTAGTACCACTTAATGAGCTATTAGAAATTAAATTCCTAGATAGTCCTGCTGGCTGCTCTCCATTGCAGGATATTACTGCAATAGTAATTGCTGCAGTAGTAGCTAGAACACCTATTTTTGCATTTAAATGTGGCATTTAAAGTCAGCAACTTGTTTTTTCTTCAAAAACATACATTCTTGCTTCTCTTGTTTGAGTAGTATTACTGAATGGCAGTGATACAGCATTGACTCATATAGCAATGATTTACTTGGTTTTCATTAGTGTCATTCCTTTAGGATTAAACAGTGTAACATATTTATTGAGCTGTCAGGTACCTAATTAATGTGGTGACACTGACACTGTCAGTGAGGTGTAGACAGCAGCTTCAGCTATTACTTGAGATTTACCCCAATACTTAGTCCAACTATGTTTGCAACCAAAACCTACTAATGGAGATGATCCCTTGGCTCTAGTAGTCCTGTTTTTTCCCCACCTTTCCTGTTTTGCTGATATGGGGCTACTTTGACCTTTTAGCAGCCAGGACAGACTCCTTCAATGGACTCTGAATAATGTAATTTAATCTTCAACGTATTGCCAGCTACAGAAATATTAACCCGAAATCTAAATCAGGTGGCATAAATACAAATTTCTTTTAAAAAAGCAAATAGCGTCTGATATCTGGATCACTGTTTCAATTCTTTGTTGGAATAATAGGAACTTTCTTTCTCATGCTGGGCCTGAATTGTCTATCAAGAGTGTGTTCTTCAGTGTAGGATTTTGCCCTGCTGTAAGAGGGAAAGACATTGAGGTGGCATTTCTAGAATTATGATAACATAGAGCATAAAATATGTCTTTAAACTGTGGTCTTAAAGAGAGCAGTTTGTATCCGTAGTACTCATGAGCCTTATTTAGGGGCACTTGATTTTCAGAAGTGGTAATGTATTTTGCCTGTAGTGATAGTAAGCTTCCATGCCAAATGCCCTCAATGGATTCTCGTGTTTGGTGGATGTTGCAAGTTGAGTTTTTGAAAGAGAATTTACTTGATTTTCCTGCCAGGCCAGAGGAGGAGATGTTTTGGCTCCTGCTTTGGATTTCAGAGTGTCTTGATGTGACCTGCAGCTGCATGTTGTGTTCAGTAGAACATCTGTTCAGGAGCATGACTTTCTGTAGGGCGAAGGGTGCTGGGCATTAATAACACCAAGATGATGTAGGAGTACCTAAGAACTGTTTTTGTTGGTTACCATGGTCAAGATTCTGTTAATCAGCTAGTGGAAGTTGATTTTGTTCAGGAGTCCAAAAACACAAAGCTCACTTAGAAGAGGGAGCAGGGACCAGAAGCAGCATGGATACTAAGTCCTTAATTACCTGAAACTTGTACAAATGTGTCCAGAAGTGCCTGTGGAGCAAAACAAGTGTTGGTGGAGCTAATTATGCTCTGAAATTCACTAAGTGGTTAAAGTGTCTTAAGAAATTATTTTAGGAATGAGGCTGGAAAATCTGTTAAATGTAGCTTTATTGAAATGAATGTCATTCTAAAGATGGCGACAAAAATTCCTCTTCTGAGTCTAGATAATGATGCTTGGAATCTGTGAAGATCTGAAATATGTTTGGTGTTATCTGACTGCTTTTCTCTCTCTTTTGATAGCGACCACATGGAAAATATTTATGGCTACTTAATGAAGTATACCAATCTGGTCACTGGTTGGCAATATCGGTAAGTTTTTTCAGCAGTCATGGATCATAGAATGGTTTGGGTTGGAAGGGACCTTAAAGATCAGCTAGTTCCACCTCCCTGCCATGGGCAGGGAGAACTTTCACTAGACCAGGTTGCTCAGTTTTCATGGTGCTTTTTAGTAATGTTGGTCATTGCAGCATCTAAATGAACATGTTTCAGATTTTTTTTTAGTAATGCTTAGATTTTCCTTTTTCTATTAGACAAACTTTATGCAAATCATATGCTTTTCTCAATACAGATTAAGCTAATGTGTAGATGACTCATATTTGCATTAAGACATGAATAAAAGGCAGGCACAGGAAATACAAAGCAGTTAACTCATTTGGTGGCTTGTAACTGCTTGTATGTGTAAACAGCATGTACAGCTTTAGGTTTTTCCCTCCTTTTCCTTTAAAATATATTGTATTTGTGTTTTCTGCTGAGTCTTCAGCTTTATGCCAACTCATACCATCATTTAAAAAAATTATTAAGACTTCTTTACTGTAAATTCAAATTCAAGCAATCTTTTCCCTTTAGTTCCCCAGGATGTCTGGAAACTCCCCTGGAATAACTTGCTTTTCTGTGTCAGAGGACATTCTCCGGTCAGACTCCCTGGTTGATGTTGTTACTAGAGCAGCACAGTGCAACCAAATCAATATTGGAGAGACAAGTGCTTTGCATACCACACTGGCCAATTGCCTGTGCTGCCACCAGTGTGCAGCAACTTGTGCCAGTATACTCATCATTAAACTCAAGTGAATAATTGAGGCATAATGGCCACTTCAATGATTTTTCTTTTTAAATCTGGAACTGCTTCAGTTTCACTGTTTTGTACCTCAGCTGTTTGACCCTTAGTTTATATAGTTTAAGGATGTATTAAGCCCTAGAGGTTCAGGATATTCTTTTGATGCCCAATATCTTGTAGTAGTGCTCTTCTGTGGGCATGTTGTGCTGTTGTGCAATATCTGGTCTCTGAGAAAAAAATGCTAAGAAATTATTTCTTCTGCCATCTTGGGGACATAATTGTATGTTTGGGGTTGTCCTGACTCAAATCTTTAAGTCCCAATTCCATCTGTGCCAACTTGTAATGAAAGTATTGACTTCTCTCTGTACTACCATACCCATACAAAAATGGAAAAGGAGCTGGTTTTATGTGGTGTATTTGCTTTATCATTGCAGGTTTTTTGTGTTAAACAACGATGCTGGCCTGCTGGAGTACTTTGTGAATGAGCAGTCTAGACATCTAAAGCCCAGAGGTACCCTGCAGCTAGCTGGAGCTGTCATTTCACCCAGTGATGAAGACTCTCATACCTTCACAGTCAATGCTGCCAGTGGGGAGCAGTATAAACTAAGAGGTAGGACCTGGATTCTGGACAGGGGATTCTTCCACTAGAGGACAGTCGCAGCTCTCACCTGTGGCTGCTTGGCTGGGCTTGGCTGCATGGCCAAAGTAAGAGAAGTTGTTTGGCAGACTGCTGCAATGAGAATGATATGCGAAGCTTTCATCCCACTCTTCAGTTGGAAACTGTCTGTCTTTATGGAGAATTCCATTATTTTTGGGTTTGATGGCCTTCAGAAGACCATGAACTTCATATGTGTAGAATAGCGTTTAATCTTCATGTATAATGTCCTTAAGTTGTACTAATTCAGTTTTCTAAATCATAGTAGGTAACAGTACTGTGTGGATGACTGAAGACAACTGCATTGTTATCTTGGCCTCATGGTGGTTATAAAAGCTCATTTTCTGTTTTTGTAGGCTACAGAAATCTGGGCAAATAACTTTTAGGATTTCTTGCCTTGAGGACTTGCTGTCATTTACTAATTCAGGGCACCTTACTCTTACTCCAGGCAAATGTTTCATGTTGCTAGATTATGATATGTGTGAGGGGAGTTATGGTTTGTTGCTTTTTTAGAATTAATTTTGCAGCCCAAAAATAGCAAGCAAGAAAGAAAAAAGTATATACCATTTATGTTGAACATGATTACATGTTATAGTTATTACAGGTGAACAAGTTTTAGATTAACAGTACAAAGCAATTATTCTTTTAAGGTCTTGTGAGTGTTGTAAAGAATTAAGCAGTCATTTTTGCTCATGCTTTGAAATGTCTTCATTAACATAATCCTTTTGGTTTGCTTTCATTAGCTACTGATGCTAAAGAGAGGCAGCACTGGGTTAGCAGGCTGCAGATATGCACACAGCATCACACAGAAGCTATTGGAAAGGTATTGTATCATTGATGTTTTCATGGGGAAGAATAATTTTGGCTGATGGTAGAGGTAGCTGCAAATACAACTGTCCTGTCATCTAAGATAAATACTACAAAAGGGCACGTGATTGGGCTTGAAACATGTCAAGGAACATTTTTCTGAGTAATAGCTGACATCTAATAGAAATATGCTGTAGGAATGAAACAAATGGAAGTCCATTTGCTTTTGAAGAGCTGAGTGGTTTTCCCTGAGCAGCAGGTACTCGTGAGCTGGTGTTTGAACAGAAGGTAGAGATGAAAGATTGGAGTATTAGCCCAGTATTTTCCAGTGGGTTTGTGTTGTTTGTTAATGGGCGACGAAACAGGACAAATAGTGTTGGTGAAGCCCCTCCATTTTGGGAGCTTTACTGTTTTAACCTTTACTCTTCTTCTGAAAACCACTCAACAGCCCACAAATAAATTTAGGATGAATTACCATGTTTGAGAAGCAAGTCCCCAACACTATAGCTGAGCACTGTTGCTTCCTTTGCTAACCTTGTGGTGGTTGTGAATATAGTGTATTTTACAGAACCTCCTGATTGCCATAACGTGTGTTCTGATACCTGAATAAAACCTTGCTTTTAAGTTACAATCCACACTTGTTAGCTGACTTTGTTGTAAGAGATAAGTTCCATTGGTAGTTCTAAATGAAATTCCTTTCTCTTAAATGTCAGCTCTGTCCTTGCAGGGTCTGTTAGGAGTCAATTTCTGGTACTGTTGCAGATCAAGGACTAATTTTCGAGTCAGAGCAGTGATACTTATTGATAATCAACCTCATTTCACAGATTGCTTATAATTAGGCTGTAAAACAGGGCAACTGGCAGCAGATAGTGCAAAAAATATTTAGCAGTTGCTACTGATACATTATTAGGGCTTTGTCAGCTGTCCTTGCTCTATAAAAAATAAGACTTGAACTGTTCTGTTGTATCTTTCACAGTAGAACATTTGCTGGTTATTATGAATTAATTTTAAATGTGTCTCAATATGCTTATTTATTCACTAGAACAACCCTCCTCTGAAATCTCGCAGCTTCTCTCTCGCATCCCAAGGCAGTGCCAACTCTCCTGGTGTGCAAAGACGACCCAGTCAAAATGCAGTTTCCTTCTTCAATGTTGGACATCACAGATTGCCAACTGGAAAAAGAGTTCCCATTATGCAGCCAGATCACCTTGTAGATGTTAGAGAGGTTTGTATGCCTTAAATTATCTTAAAGTCTTTTGAGAGAGCTGTTGTGATGTTTGTAGCGCTGTGGAGAAACCTGCTGTTCTTAGTTGGATATGTTGTTAGTAGCATATCCTAAGCTGTTACTGCACAGCTGTGCGAGGATAAGGAACTTGTCCTGGCTAATTGTAGAAGTATGTAGTGTATATTTGTGATTTTTGTACTCTGCAGTAGTATCCTGATACTGAAGGTAGAACTGTGCATGTTTTTATCCTTGCAAGTCCTAGCACTGCAGGTGACAAGGGAATATCCTTCAGGAAGTATAACATCACAAACTGTGATATCATTATAAACTTTTCTTCCCATGTCAAACTATAGAAGAGCTGACTAAGCTGTGCTTGTATCTCCTATGACTAAGAAGAGCTTGCTCATGATTGATATGTAAGAATGCTAACACCACTTTCTGGTATGCTAATTAATTTAGACAAATTGTCTAGGCATGGATGTGACCGAAGGGAGAGTAATTCAGAAACCTGTTTTCTTCACTACACATTCAGGTGGAGTGTGTTTTGAGGTTAGACAACCAGAAATAATTACCTTTCCATCTTGACTGACAGAACAGACTGACTACTGGTTGATTTAACTTGTGAATATTTACAGGGTAGATCATGCAAATCTAAAGATAACACTAAAACAAAATTTGTTGCTGAATTGCAGCCATGTGTTACTTAGTGGTAGTATAGATGTTAACAAGTGTTTTAATGCTAATAGTGTAGTTAGTGTAGTGTGATACATTACTTGGCAAATACAAGTTTCTAATGGAGGGCTTTTTAATTAGCAATTAAAGATGCAGGAAGCATGAATGGTTAGAAATTGAACTTAGACACAAAGTGGGACAGAAGAGTATTGTGAGCCTCATTAACCTTAAATTATCTGTCTGAGCATTGTGGTTAAGTTCAGCAGTAAATGAGTATTGCATATACTTTCCCTCTATGGTTTGCTGCCATCATCATTGTTCCTTGATTTATATCAGGGACTTAGGGGTAATTATTCAGTAGGCCACACAAGGTGACTGCCTCCTTAAACCTTGGAATCTGTGAATCTCTCTGCCCACAGCAGGCTGTTCTTGCAGATGTCTTGCAAAAGGCTGACTGCTGCCATCCTGGTTTTAGCCTCTAATAGCAGTAAAGTCTCTTACAGTGCTAATGCAAAGACATGTGAGGTCTTGCCAGGTACCCAGGAAAACTTCTGGCATCCCTGTGGCTTCTGTGCTTTATAAAGTGATTCACCTGCTTTATCTAGTGAAAGAGAAGTTTGTTTTCCAAATTCATTTTAGAACTGAAACTTTACAGGTAGTTGCTTTTCAGTTTGATTCATCAAATTACCTTTGACTTGTGATAAACTTCTTATTACAGCACTTGGAACATTTGGTAAACTTAAATAGTACTTGCATTTGCCTACCTATTGCATGAAAACAGTGGCAGGACAGAACATGGCATTATTCTACAGAATTCGTGCTAGCAGTTCTCTTAGCAGTTTCTATCTCTTTTTTTTTGTTGTTGTTGTTGTATTTTGGTAATTGAGAAGCTGCCTTTAAGTGAGGTAATGTTTCAGAAATGGCTTTTTCACTTCTTGACTTTTCAAATGGCAATATGGCATTCAAAATTTCAGGGAGGAAGGAGAATTGTGTGTGAGCTGAAGCAGTGGGTTGCATCCTCTAATTGGGTTTCTCACTGAGCAGGAGGTAAAGTGGAGTGATTTTTCTTGGCATTGCAAAGAGCACAGGAAACTTCATGTTCTGCTTTGGTTGCTACTGACTTTGGTGACACAGCATGATTATTTATCAACTTAAAAATTTCTGACCTGTACAGATAGGAATCCTCAGTAACAGTAGTTTTTCTGAATGTTAGTTTGCTTGCCCTTTATAGGCTAAAATGTTTGTTAGCTACAATGCCTACTGGGTTTTTTTAGATAGAGTACTTAACAGGGCAGGTCCTGTTACACCTGAGCATGATACAGCTCAAACACTTAGAAATTCTGTTTGAGAAGCTGTGGGAAGAGCAACTTCTCTTTCAAAGGATCTAGCTGGGTCTTCTGTCAGTCCCTTTCCTTTCAACTTCTCCTTGTTCTTGGCTGAACACGTGTCATGCTGCTGACTTGGATGCCTTGCAAAGCAGGAGATTTAAGAGGATCTTTATGCTGACTTGCACTAAATGCAGGTGTGTGTGTTTGCAAAGTGAGAACAATAGCTTCTGTACTTCTCAAAGGTTTTGTATTTTTAGTCTCAGTGCTTTTCCTCTCCTGGCACTATTTTTTTCCAAATCTGAGTGTATAAATAGGGAAAAACTTAGTGCTGTTCAAAGTGTGTTCTCTGACAGAGGAGATGAATACTTGAACTTCAATGCTGAGCGTAGCATGGCTTGTCCTATTGTCTGTCTTGATCCTGGAGTGAAGTGCTAAGGTCCTACCACATAGTAAATTACTAACAGTGAAGGTCACCAGAAGGATCGTGGTGATTTGTCAACTCATCTGTGGGTTTTGTTTTTTTTTAATCAAACACACTTTTTCAAAGTATGTGAAAAAAGCTGCACACAAAGACTTTTATCACATTAGTGACTGGAGGAAAAATGAGACCCATGTTGTGATAGCAGCTGGTGTGTTTGCACAGCCAAGGCTATATATAACTAAGTGTTCTACTAGCTTTCTGCCCTGTTGCTCTTGGGACATGCTAATGCTGACTCTGCACAGTTCATGTCATTTAGAAAGAGCCAATGCTCTCTAAATTCACACCTTAGCAGGCTACATAGCCAAGCCTTTAAACATTCCAAATACCACATATCCTGAGCTTGGATGAATACGTGTTCCTAAAGTATTTATTGCATAAAATCTTAAAAGCAGTTCCTGGAAGGGATTGCAGACAGAAGCACTGAAGAAAAATAATCAATAAGGTATTGCTAGGATTGGTGAATTGTAAACCTATGTAGTACCATAGCAGTTAAATACATGAATGCATCTCAGATTCCTTAAAGAAATTCTGCTGCTCTGCTAAATCAATCTGTCTTAACATTTATCTGAACTGCCAGAGCACATAGTGATTGCAGAATAGTGCTGTCCAGTTGTACTGGTGCTGTTTGCTGTCCCTCTCCAGAAAGGGGACTAGCATGTGTAGGAGTTTGCTTTCATCCCTGGGATTCAAAATCACATAACATTTTGCTTCTCTGAGTATGAAGAGGAAAGTGCTGCTTGCTGGCTGGTGTGCTTTGCCTCTGTACCTCTTTGTGGGCAAATGTGCTGTTGCAGGTTCTGTGATTTAGGGATGAGGAGTTCTGTATGAAAGAGTAAAGGAGCATGGAGGAGAGCGAGGGGGGACAACAGGAAAGCTGCAATTTGAACACACAGTGAAGATGAAAATCCTGCTGGCTTTTCTTCCCTCTCTGCCAAGTAAATGGTGAGATGGTGATCCCAAGTGTAGTGTCAGTGCAGGCAACAAATGAGAATCCTATATGGTTTGAGCCAAAATGAGTCATACGAGTATTTTCCTTTAAAGTGCTGCATCTTTTCTTGTAGGGAGTGAAAAGATTTTTGTACCCACAGGTAGCAGTTCCTTTTCCAGTCTGTGCAGAGGACAGCCTGGAATTACTCCTCAGACAGAGTGTGTGTGGGGTTCCTCCCCACCCCCATCCCTATCAGCTGGGCATGAAAGTGTTTGATATTTGCTGCAGCAAGTACCGTGTTCAAATTCCTCTGCTTTCTTTTTAAGTCACTTTGTTATTGTTGTGCTTGTTGATAAGGTGCCTTGTATTGCTGTGGGAAATTGATTGTGCATTTAATGACTCTGTAGTAGCTGCATCAAGGAAAAAAATGTGCAGGTAACGTTACATACATCTGTTACCTTGTAGTTTTATTACTGTCATAAAATCGTTTGGTATCTTCTATGTGTGCACAGCTGAACACATCACACAGCACTTCTACCACCTGATAAGTGACTGCTTTGTTTGACAGATGATGTCTCAGGCTGAGGGCCAGCAGAGAGACTTGATCAGGAGCATAGAATGCCTTCCTGTCTCCGGTCACCTTACATCCTTGGATCAAGACCTGTTAATGCTCAAAGCAACTTCCATGGCAACCATGAACTGCTTAAATGACTGTTTCCATATTCTCCAGTTACAACATGCTTCTCAGCAGAAGGGATCCTTACCAGCAGGTGGGTATAGGTGCTCACAGAGAGCAGAACTCTGTAACAAATGCAGATCCTTTCCTTCTTGCAAAAATGTTTGTTCCACTAAATCCAGTTTCACGTGGGCAAAGAGAACTGCTGACTGCCTGGTTTCTGATTTTTTTCCAGAGCCTCTCTTGCCAGTGTTGGGTGGAATTTCATGCATGTAGTACACTTTTTTTGATAGTTTATTCTGTCAAGAAGTCTGTGGCAGCAGCTGCAAATAGGTAACATCTAATTGTGGAGCTTTCACAACAGAATGAAGCACATAAGGCACTTCATCAAGAAGGCTGTCTTAGTATTTTTTTAGCACACTAAATACCTATTATAAGCATTTACATGTGTGTAGCTTCCATTTCTAGTTAAACATTAAAATACAAAGCTCCACATTTGCATAGGTTATATTATCAATACTGTTTGTATATCAGTTTTCTTGATTTGAGTTACTATCCTAGTCTAAATCATGGGCTGAGTCTAGTGTTGCATTCCATTCTGAGGCCAGAACAGACTTGTAAGTTAGATTGGTTAAAGGTTAAGGAAAAAAAGAAAACCTGTTTTAATAAACAACTGACCACCCAAACAAACAGAAACCCCACAAACCACAAACCCTACTGGTCATTGGTGTGAAAATTTGTCCATTCACAGACCCCAGACAAAAATGTTGCCACGTCTGCACAATTGATCACTTCTGTGCAAGTAAGAGCTTAGCAGAATTGTTCTACCTAATTCATGTGCAGTGTATGGAACTGAATGTGTTCGTTGTTGTTTGTAAATTCTGCATCTTACTGTGCCTTTTTTCATGGGTTTACTTTGTGGCTTTTTGTGATCAAAAACCTTTTGAGGATTTTCAAATGCTTGTCTTGCACAACAGATCAGTAGATATGGTAAGTATGTTACAAAGTACATTAGTAAGTTGTCTCTTGCCTTATCTTTCCCATATTCCTATCATATTTGTGGTACCTGCTTTACCATGGCATATTATTTTGGAGCTGTAATTAGTTTAGCTTCTAAGATGAAAAAATATGCTGTATAAAGGTATTAAAACTATAAAAGTATTAAAGCTATGTGAACAGAGTTTGTGATTCTAAAATCACCACTGGCGTTAAAAGATAATATGTGAACAGGATAAATTGACTTTTTTTGCTGAATTTCAGTTGAAAATTTAATTTTAAAAATGAAAAGCTGGATGGATGACATCTCTCCAAATCTTTGTCTGAACTCTGAAGTTACTTGCACTGGAAGAACTCTTCCAATTCCCTGTGAATTTTTTTGATTATTGATGCTTAGCTGTGGGAGGTGAACATAAGGAGTATTTTTGTTTAGTCATTTCCATATGTGCACTACTAAGGTGTTTCTTTGACTTCTGTCTGGGGACGTAAGTAGGGTCCAGTGAGCAACACTGTAATAACCTATGAAGATCATCATAGAGTCATAGAATCAGCCAGGTTGGGAAAGACCTCCAAGATCATTGAGTCCAAACCTACTGTTGTTACTAGATCATGGCACTAAGTGTCACATCCAGTCTCATCTTGAAAAACCCCAGGGATGGTGAATCCACCACCTCCCCGGGCAGCACATTCCAGTGTCTGATTACTCTCTCTGTAAAAAAAATCTCTTCCTCATATCCAACCTAAACCTCCCCTGGCAGAGCTTGACTCTGTGCTCTCTTGTCCTCCTGCTGGTTGCCTGGGAGAAGAGACCAACCCCCACCTGACTCCAACCTCCTGTCAGGGAGTTGTAGAGGGTGATAAGGACTCCCCTGAGTCTCCTCCAGGCTCAACAATCCCAGCTCCCTCAGCCTCTCCTCATGGCACTTGTGCTCAAGTCCCTTCACCAGCCTCGTTGCTCTTCTCTGGACCCGCTCCAGAGCACCTCAATATTCCTCATTTTGTTTTGGGTTTTTTGACAAGTGTTGTAAGTTTTAAATTTTTTAGATTATGCAGAGAAAAGCTTATTCAATTGGTATCTTCTTGTTAATGGCCAAATATAAAATAAAAATTGCTTGAAGGTGTCCAGATCTTGAAGATTTCTGTTGATATCCAAGGGAGATGAAGAGAATCAGGAGATTGGAAGATGTATTACTGGGCCTAGAGTTAAAAACACCATTAAAAGAGTGCATGTGCCTTTCTGCAGTCTTTACTCTCCCACTGGTGTGGCCTTTCTAGAGGCACAATAATGTGTTTGTTCCTTTCAAGGATTGCAAAGAACTGTTTATCTGTTATTTTTTAAAATCCATTTGTCTTAGATTTCTCCTCTTGTCTCAGGAGGGATACTCCTGGTTCAATTGGTGGAGCCTTTTTGGTAGGCTTCAGGAGTTAATGTAGAAAGAAAAAGGATTGTGGCTTAATTCAAATGCTGCAGGAGCCATTTCTGTGTTTAAGTGTAGAAAAACTTAACATGATGTAGGAAAAAATTTTAATGCAAACTTTCTATCTAGTGAAAGACAGAAGCAGAAAAGCAGGTCACCATGCTTTGCCTAGATACAACTGAGGTGCAGCAGGAAGTGTTGGAGACTTGTGTCATGTAACATCAGTTTAAACATGAAGTGGAAAAAAGTATTTTTGGGACTGTTAAAAGTGGTATTTAGCTGCTAAGAATGTGTTGGGCAAGTGTTTGTTGGGCTTAAAAAAGAAGGATTAGAAATTATATAAGTGTGCCAGTTTGCTATGAATTGTTAGATGACAAAAAAAAACAAACCAGAAAACAAACAGAAGAGTGAAAATACTGCCCCAGCACATCAGGGTATCATGGATCACAAACTTAAAGATGAACAAGAAAGTTTCGGCTATTAACTCTTCCTAAATGAAAGTCAAAAGTGGTGAAATGGACTGGATTATATTTTTTAAAGAAAGTTACTTTGCAATTCACCCTTAGGATAATAATGACAATTTGCAACTCATGAAGAAAAGTGTTGGAAGTGAAGACTCTAGACTCTGAGAGGTCTGTGTTGTAGCAGAGGGGAAGTGTTGACAACTGTGTAAAAAGAAATGAGTTGAAGGATTTTAGGGAAGGAAGAGATCACAAGTAAGGAGAGTAACTTGTGCCTGTGCAGAATAGCTGAGAGCAGATTCAAATATCAGCTTCCAGTGGAAGATGTGTATTACTGTGGTATCTTGTCCATTCCTGAAGATTAAAACAGAGCTGGTAGCTGGAATCTTTTAAAAATACCCTCCTAACAGCAAAAACTAGACAGAACATAAGTTTATTTTAGGTGTAGCTGATAGAGAACATAAAAGGGAAGCTATTTGTTAAATTCAGTCATAGAATCATAGAATTTTAGGGATTTGAATGGCCCTTATAGATCATCTAGTCCCAGCCCCTTACCATGGGCAGGGACACCTCCCCACTAGACCAGGTTGCTCAAAGCTTCATTCAAGCCAATATCAAGCTAATACAGAGGTAGTGAGTGTGGATTAAATGCAGCCTAGAACATGCAGGTAGAGATCATTGTGTTGAAAGTTACAGCTTGGAAAAGCAAGTGTCATGAGGAGGTTTTAAAGACTAGTAAAACCTTTTCAAAAAGGTGTGACAGTGACATTCTGAGCATCTTATTTTTTGACTTCTTTGAAACTTCTGTTTAAATAGCTTAAACTTAAGCTGCTCAGGAATTCTTGTTTCTCATTATTTAATGGATTAATGAGTAATAGATGCTGAGAATAAACTACCTTGATGTGGGAAAAGTTTTGTCCTGTTAGTAAAGCTGGACCTTTTTCCTGCCCCGGTGTTCTCCTGGTGGAAATGCTGCTGTTTATTGAATTAAGTTTACTCTACCTGTTATGGCTGAGGATTGTGACCTAGTTCCAGGTAACGGGTTAGGAAATAAAGGATTGTGTATCATACAGGAAGAGACAATAGACACCTCAGTGTAGGTTCCTAAGCACAGGGAGCTGCTGCCTGGTGATAGAAATTCAGGTTTCCTAATAATTTCTGTTTGCAACCCAGCCAAGATGGTTTGTCAGTTTGTGTATTCTTCACTAAAACCTGTCTGGAATCACCTGTACATGTATTACCCTTTGAAAAAGAATGGAACATTTGCATTATTAATGAGGAACCCAATCCATTCTGATAAATTAGCTGGGAGTAACTGGAGATGCTGGAATCATCAGGTGGGTAATAGCTTTCCAAGCCCTGCAGCTTTTTTTTTTCTTTTGACAGCTATTATTTATTCAACAGCGTGTGCCTGCCTTCTCTGCAGCTGAGAAAAGACAAGTGCCCTCTCCAGAGAAAACACGTTTAACAAAACTTCTGCTTTAAGCTCTTTTTAGCCTGGAACTGAGCTGGTTTTGAGGAGCTGAGAAGTGCAAAGCTGGTTTGGTGTTGGTTTTTTTTGGTACCAGTTAAAGAAAATTGTAATGCTTACTTGACATTCCCATGATACTGGGTTCCTCCTGTAGTGTCTGATTACACCTTTCATGACACCAACTAGTTTCTCCAGTCCAAGTTGCATGTATTACAGCTCGCCAATCGCAGTGTTTGTGCTAATGATCACTGAAGGTGGTGTCTCATTGCACCACCTTTGTTTAGTGGCTGCTGGAGGCATTGGCTGCAGGAGGAATTGGCTGCATCCAGCTTGTTCCATAAAAACATAGCTCTTTTGTGAAAAACTGCTGTTTACTGACCCTACAGAGGATGAGCAAGCTTCAGCGCAAACTTTCTTTTGCTTCAGGAACGACAATCAGTTGGTTGGAACCGAAGATCTCCCTGGCAAACCACTTCAAAAATGGAGCGGCTCAGAATTTCCCGGCAGAGATAAACAAGCCAGAATCTGTCAGAGAAGAGCAGTCCATTGCAGAGCCCTGCCAGCTAACAAGGGTAAGGTAATGTGAACATCCCATTTCTGTGGGGAATTATTTGGAGGAATATCTGCAGATGTTTCAATCATATGATACGAAAGTGATTTAATGGCTGTTATTCTCATACCTGTGATTAGCTGTGTTGGAGGAGGAGTGAGTACAGTTGCAGTAAATGAAACTGTCTACCTTGGTTTTTTTCAACAAATTTTTGCTGCTTTATGTAACTAACTGTCAAGTGGAGAGAGCCAATTGGGATGATAATGCAAGGTGTTGAAATAGGCAGTATTCCCTTGCATTTTGATCTAAAACAAGGAGATAATGAAGTGCAAAAAACCTAACCGGAATTCCTGACACTCTCAAAATAGGCCCAAGAACAAGTGCCTAAGCAGACAAAAGACAAAATTGCTGGTCTCCAGCTATTAGACCTCCCTGTCTTTCTTTTCTAGGTCTTGCTTGCATATTTTTTTCTTAATCTGAGCAACTCTCATCACTTGACTTCAGCATGGCTTAATGCATTTGAAATACAGCTACAGTCTGTATCATTGTAACTGACGAAATTGATTTGAATTGCAAAACACTGAAGTAAAAAACCAGCAGGGATTACGATGAAGAACATGTTATCCTAACTAAGCTAGAAAGTCATAATTGCATTCTCTTTATGCTAGTTGGTTTCACACAGTTGTTTGGCTGAGACTGTGTCATTGTGAAAAGATAATGTGGTGTTTATGTCTCTGCAATCACACTGGGCTGTCTTAGAGCAAAATCGAAACAGAAAAGATTTTTTCAGTTGCTTTTTTAGTTACTTTGTTAGTTTACAGATTTTTAAATGGGTCAGCAGTTACTATTAAGTAAAAAAAATATGAAACAAGACTAGGAGTTTTCAACTAAATCACTTAACTCTTTCCTTCCATTAATTAAGCAAGTTACAGTCCGAGGACTTAATGTATTTGGGGTATGACTAGTGTTAACACTCCCTGTAGGTATTTTCAATTCCTTTATTTATGGAGAATAACAGCATAGCATCCTAGCAAAGTATCACCTCTGTGATACTGCACTTTTAATCAGGATTTGAGTTCTGTGTGAAGGCTTGGCCCCTGTTTTTGGTGGTTGAGTGTTCACAAATCTGCCTTGAGCTAGGACAGCTGCTCCAGGACAAAGGGCTTTGCTTAGGCAGAGGCATATTGCTGCCCTCCCGTGGCATTCCGTGCCTCTCCCTTCTGCATCTGCCTCCCTCCAGCTGTTTGCCCCAGGAGGATGCAGCTAGGCATACCAACATCCCTTCTGCCTGAAGCATTTAACTGTCTGCTTGCATTGTGATGGTTTTTAAAACAGTGCTGATATAATTTCTACCAGTCTGTCTGCTTTAGCTGTGCAGTCAATTAGCACACATAGTGTGTGTATGTGTGAGGGTTTGGTTGGTGTTTTAAACTGTTTCAAGTTACTTTTCCTTTTTCCTTCACTGTAACATATTTGCACTAGCAGCAGCATTGATGATGCTTCTGAAGAGTAGCTTATAGATACTGGGCATGATGGGAAGCAACTAACTAGGAACTAGCATTTATTACTGGCTTTGGAGTAATGTGATCATACAGC
>NW_008659004.1:0-7204 GCF_000695815.1 Acanthisitta chloris
GGGCACAGCCCACCCTTGCCACCGCACCAGGCTTCAGGTTTGCGTGCCCGAGGTGCAGGAGAACGCGATGTCACCCGCAAAAGCACCCTGTCCTTGCTCGGGTGTGGGGAAGAGGGTGACTGGGCACAGCAGGCACACGGATCTTTGCAAGGGCTGTGTGCCAGCAGTGGTGACGTGCACAGTGCCAGGCAATACCGGTGATTGCACTTCAGCTGTGGAAATTTCATCCCCTTCCCTTCTCCCCCCCCCGTTGTGGTTTCCCGGTGAACGCCGGGTACAGGGTATCCCACTGCCTCTCGGGCTGGTCCCGCTGCCGGTCACATCCTCCTGCACCAAAGCACCTCTTTCCTGGGAAATGTCCATCCCTGACTCTCTGCAAGAGCCGGAGGAGGGAAGAATGAGGTGAAGTTTGTCCCTCCAGGACAAGGGGAAAGGTGCCAACAAGACTCTGCAATGAGCATCTGTGGGGCAGAACCAGAGCAGGCACAGGTTGTTCCTCCAACCTTCCCTTCCGTGCCGCAGACACAGGGATGAGAGGACCTTACAGCACAATATGGGTGCAGATAGATGCAGGCTGAATGTCTTGGAGATGCTCTTGGCAGGCTGTACCACTGCCTGCAGTGCCCTGAGGCTGTTTCTTTCCCTGCCTCACCCAGGTTAACCTGTCTCCTTCTTTGCCCTAAGCTGGTTGCTGCAGCCTGGGACAGGGATGGGTCCAGCCTGGGGAAGCACTTCCTGACACACTGTTGTGGTCCCCTCACAGCTGTCCTGGTCTGTGCCCTGAGCTGTGTGAGTGCCACTGGGCTGTCCTGCCTGTGGGTCAGGGGTGCTTTGGTGCATCACAGCTCTGGCTCTGCCTCTCCTGGGGATCCTGGCAGCAGCTCTGCTTATCTGGAGGCAGCCTCAGAGCCAGGATAAAGCATCCTTCATGGTGAGCACCCAGCCCAGTCCTTGGCACATCCCCAGGGAGAAGAATCTGGGCCACCAAGAGGAGGCAAGTGCTGCAGTCTCATGGGGAAAGGGTGATGTGGCTCCTTTCACTTTAGGTCACGCAAACCTTTGCAGCATCCACCTTAATAAAGCACTGCTGGAGGCAGCATGCAACTCATGGGTTTTTCCATGGGAACCATGAGGACTACCTGGTTCTTCCCCATCATGACCTGCAGGCCGAAGGGGCACCTCCTTGCAGCCCCAGCTGAGATCAGTGTCTGCTGCAGGAATCAGAGCTGATCTTCAGTAAAAGATACCTGGCCTTGACACGCTGGATTGGTTTTGTTAGTGGTTTGCTGCCTCCTCCCTCAAATGCTGCAGCACCTTCTGGCCCAGTGCAGGGACCTGTCAACCAAACCACCCTCCACAAACGTCCCTCTCCAGCATAGTCTGCAGTCCCAGCTTGGATCTCTGAGCCTCACAGCCAGGCTGGGCTTCCTTCCACCTGTTAACCACTAACCAAAGCTGTCAGCCACTAACCAAAGCAGCAAAGATCTGAGTTTAGATGTGAAACCAGTGCCTGTGGGACAGCCAGTGCCTCTGGGCAAAGTCAATTCCCCATTGCCTTGTGCTTGGTCCCTGCACGTTCCTTGCCTGCCCTTCCTGCCTCTCCTCATCATCTCCATCAACAGCATCCTGATGGCCCAACTGAGTGCAGCTGCCTGGCTGTGGTACCTGCTCTGGATGGCCATTGGTAAGCATAGCTGTCTGTGAGATCCTGGAGCTGGCACCAACCTCTTTGGGGAAGCACTGGTCGTTTGAGAGCCTGTGGCATTAATACTGCTCTGAGTGGTGGTGGGTGAGGGAGGAGATGCTGAACTTTAATGTCCTGGGGTGGTGGGAACACCATGTCCTCTGACTTGTGGCCCAAAGCAATGGGAAGGGGTGAGCACCTTGTGGTTGGGAGGGGAGGGAAGAGAGACACCCTTCACATATCCTATTTTGCCCATTCCCAGGTTTCCTTATTTACTTTGGCTATGGGATCTGGAACAGCTCTGAGAGCCACTGGCCTGAAGGGACAGCTCCCCAGGAGCCACCAGGAAGCACAGCCAGGGAGGTGGCCTGGGAGCCCTGTGGGACTGACCCGTGCCCATCTACTCTGGGACAATTAAAGTAGATGACTGGTCCCTGAGTGCCTGGTTCCCTTCATTCTGTGCCCAGTGGACAAAAAGGCCCCTTGGGCTGAGGGTCCCATGCTGCAGAGGGGGACAGCCCTGCTACAGCTGCAGAAGCTGCTTCCCCCTGAGTCTGGTGAACCTCCCTGAGCAACCTGAATCCTCACAGTGAGCCCCTGCAGAAGGAGTTCTGTTTGGAGAGGGTAAAGTGTTTTTGCTGCTGTTACTGCGGTGTGGATTTGTTTGGTTTCTTCTGCCTTTGAAGCCTCTCCCTGCAGTCCCTCACTGGCCCCCTGGCCCCTCACCCACCCTAGTCTCTCAGCTGCTCACAGTGGAGTGGAGGCTTCTCATGCTGCCCTGACCCTCTATGCTGTCTCGGCACTCAGCCTGGGCTGACCTGCCTTTTCCCCCACAACTGCCAAGGTACTGCCTAGTCTGGGCTTTTTCCTCCTTACTGTGGGCAAGTCCTTTTCTGTACTCATTTATTCCTCCTCCTCAGTTCCCAGTGCTTCCCTTTCTCAGAGCTGGGCACATTCCTCCAGGTCCCACGCAGGATCTGCCTTTGAGGCAGTGGGAGATTGTACCAGGTGTCCAGAGCAGGATGCCAGACCCCACCAGCCTCATCTCCTTTTCCAAGAGATTCTGCCACCTCCAGCCACAGCCAGACAGGATTTGCTGGGGTATCCCCTGCTTTGGTGCAACAGCATCTGGCACATTCCTCCCATATCCCTGAAGTTGCTGGGCAAAGCTGGAAGCTATCCCACCACCCATCCCCAGAGCCAGGGGGATGCACAGATGATGCATGGAGCAGTGGGTGCCCTGGAGGGACATGTTTCTGACACAACAGGCACCCTCATTTCCCACTCTGGGCACCCTGTGCAGGTGTGTGGGTAGGAGCTGGATCTCACATCCGTGTTGCCTTCCTGGCTGCCTCGTTCAGCTGCTCTTGTCCTCATAAAGGTCAGCACAAAGGACGGAAGCGGCTGTTGGAGTGGACCAGGAGGGTCAGGGACTGCCTTGTGCTGGGAGCCCATAGAAATGAATGAAAAGAGGGAAGGGTCAGGAAAAGGGGGTTTGGTTGTAGGGACCTCCTCTGGGGCTCCCTTGTGTCGCCGTGGTGCCTGCTCCCACCCCTCCCCGTGTTCCCACCATACTGGGTGCAGGGTACACAGCCCCACTCTGGGATAATCCTGCACCAGTCCCCAAAAACAGACATGGGATTCTTGAGGCTGCTGCTTCTTACAGACTTGTAATTGTTACAGCCAGTAGCATGTTGACCTGGTGCACTTACACACACACACACATACACACACTCCCCTGGCTAAACAGCCCTGGGGAGGGGACGGGCCAGTGACAGCCCTGGAGCAGTGACCGTCCCACCACACTCATGCACCCAGTGGAAAGTGCTTGTGTGCATCCAGCCCTGACCCACAGCCATGCTGGTGGCATCTTCCCCAGTGGGGATGCAATGGCTCAGAGCAGGGAGGGATGTGACCTGCTGAAGCCTGCTACCCCCTTGGGAGGATGCTGTGCTCCCTGAATGTGCACCTTTGGCATGCAGCCTCTGCCCAGCTTTCAGGGAGAAGATGGGGCTGGTGGTGCTGCTGATGGGCAATGGGGACAAGGAGGGCTTGAGGTCTTTGTGGCAGTGAGTAGGGATGTGCCTGGGCTTCCTGGGAGCCGTTTGCTTAAGGTGGAGGAGGTGATGATGGGAGAAGGGCACAGGTGGGAGCCCTGACTGGTGAGGTACCTTAACACCATGTTCCCAGTGTCCTCCTCATCCTCTTGGTACATATCTCCATCCTGTCCTAGTGACTGCCTCATCGTTCTTGCCCCACACCCTGGGCAGCACTGATGCCGGTTATGCTCAGAGCCAAGCGCTGGGTCAAATCCAGCCCAATGCAAGCCTGCATGTCCTGGATGATCCCTTCTACCCACAGCCAGCCACTCACAGCCTCCCACCAGAGGAAGGGCTGCAGGAATGGCACGGGCGGGTGGCCAGGGTCCCTCTGCAGCCCCACATGGGCTGGGGAAAGGCAGGCGCAAGTGTCCTGTGAAATGCTCCATCATCCGGGTCGGACAGGGTGCCCCGAGGGCTCAGCCAGCCTGGAGTCCTGCCCCGACTCGGGGGGCACTTGTGAGAGCAGCCCTGGGCTCGCATGCCCAGGGGAAAGCCCTGGCAGCCCCCTCGGTGGTGTGCTACGTGGCGATGAGGGGCACCTCGCTGGCAGCCATGGAGAAGGGGCTGCCATCCCCTCCGTTGAGCACACGGTACAGCAGCTCCTCCTTCTCACGGCAAGCTTGATCCCGCAGCTGTGCCTCCTTGTCCAGTGCCCCGCGGGCAGCCTGCAGCTCCTCCGACAGCTGCCTGTGGGCAGATGGCACACACTGCTGGAGCTGCTAGGCAAAGTGCCCATGAGCCCCTCTGCTCCCCACAAAGCACCCAGTGGTACCACAGGGCAGTGTGTTCTCCCCACTGCCACCTGTCCCCCCACTGGAGATGCCACTTGTACAGTGGGGAGTCAGTGTGTGTATGGGACCAGCACTTACCTTGCCATGACCAAGTGGTTCTGGGTGCGAACTTGCAGGTCCTCGTTCTCCTGCTGGAGAGTCTTAACCTTCTCCTCCAGCAGAAGGTTCTTCTCCGCCTGGAAGAGGGGTATAGGAGTGAGGAGGGAACCAGGAATCACCTCCAAACCCACCACCACTCCATCTTGGAGGGAATGCTGGCTTGGTGGCATTGCACATATGTCCCCTCCCCACTCCAAGAGAGGAATCAGGCTTCATCCACTTTCACTCCAGGTACAATTTCTGGACAGGATTTAGGTGGGGAGAAGAGATGAAAAGAGGAAAGCCCACCTGTGGCCCACCCTTTCAACCCACCACAGTCTCCAGGTGCAGCAGCTTCTTGTCCAGGCCATGTATGTGCTCATTCTTCATCTCGATGACAAAGTGCAGGCTCTCCAGCTCCTGCTCCCAGAAAGGGCCGGGACTTCCATGCTCCTGCAGGGCCATCACTTGTGTTCAAGGGACACCACAGCCTGTGCACCTCCCTGGCACAGGTTTTGCTTCCCCCTTCAGCTGTCCTGTGCTCCCCTCTGGTTCCAGCCCCCCACTTCTACCAGGCTCCATCAGAGAAGCCCCCTGGCTTTGGGTCAGCACCCTGGAGCAGGTCCCCTCCCTGACATCCCTCCCTGCACCTGGATGTGCTTCTTGTAGTCAGTGCTCAAGAGTGACTCCTTCACCCGTTTCATCCTCTCATGGAAGGTTTTCAGCTGGGAATTCAGTGCTTCGATTGTCTCCTAGGGCAGCCAGGGAAAAAGCAGGATGAGAGTTATCTGGGATTTGTTCCTGAGCCAGGGCACACCAGGGACCATGGTGGCCACCAGGGAGCATGGGGCACCATGGCAGAACCAGCAGAACTCAAGCTCTCCATGTGCAACCCCTTCCCAGGGATTTCTCCATGAGTACCTGTAAGGCTGCCTGGGACCTGTGGTGAGACTCTACCAGTAGCAGCTTCTCCTGCTCGTGTGCTCTCTGGAGCTCTGCAGTGGAGATGTGAACTGAGTGTCACCAGCGTGGGGCCACTGGGGCAACAAGCCCTACCTGAGCCCCACAGTGCAGTGGAACAGGGGAGCAGCATCCCCACAGCCCCACAGGCAGCCAGAGGGGCACTAGCAGTGGTGGTGGGAGCAGGCAGGGGGGCTATGGGAAGCCCTGCTGTCCTGGCATGCACCTTGCAGGGTCTCTGTATGCTCTCTCCTCAGGGCATCCAACTCCTCCTTCAGCTCCAGCTCTTTTCCCTTTTCCACCTAGGAAGCAGGCAGATGACAAACCTCAGTATAAGGGATGCAGAGCCACATTTCTTCAGGCTTCATAACCCTTTCCCAACCCCTTTCTTCTCCCCAGAATGGAAGAGCCCAGCCCAGCATGTGCCAGGTCCATGACTGCTGCCTGGAAAGTCCTGGCTGACCACACATTCCCTGTCCTGCCACTGCTCCCAGCAACACCTGCCATTCCGACTGACCTGGATGTTAGCACCCTGGGTGAAGCTTGCAGTGCTTGCCTGGCCAGCATCCCGTAGTTGCTCCTCCTCCTCCTGGCCTTGGAGGAATCTCGCACTGTCTGTCCACTCCTCTGGCAGTGCTGCCTTCTTATTCCCATTCTCAGGAAGCAGGGAGGCATTGGCTGCAAGGCAAATGTGGCTGAAACAGCACTGGCTGCATCCTGATAACTGGGTTGCTTGGACATCCTGGGCAGCCAACCTGCCAGTGTGGTGGCCCAGGTTCAGCCCTGTCTGCATCCCACTGGACAAATCCCTCCATGTCACCAGTCCAAAATAGCTCTAATTGGGATGGTGGTGGTGAGGACATGGCTCATTAGGTCTCCTGTACAGGGAAGACCTATCTGGCTGAGAGGATGGGATGCCTCTAGGATGCCATCCTCTCTGGGATGCCATTGTCTCTGGAATGCCATCCTCTCTGGAATGCCATGCCTGCCCTCCTGCACCTGCTGCAGCCATCATTCCCATCCTCCCTGGCCCCACGCCAGCTGCTGCCCTGGGATCTGTCCATTGCTTCCTTAATATCACACCGAGAAAACACAGTGAGGAGGGGTGGGGTGGGGGGAATACACATTTTCTTCTCACCATTCTCTGTCTTCAAAGCTGTGAGCTCCTGGGAAGCTGGTCCTCTCTGCTGCTGAGCTTTTAGCTGTCTCTGTCAGAGAGAGAAGGAGCTGGAGCAGAAGGGGACAAAGGGGGCAGGTGGCTGCAGGCAGAGGACACCCTGCACTGAGCACACTTCAGCCCTGCTAAAAACACAGGTGCTTGAGCAGCATTGGTCCCTCCCTGGCCCCCTGCCCTCTCCCAGACCTGAGCACCCATGGGTGTGCATGTGCTGCCCATCAGGCAGCCCCAAGCTCATGCTGCTTCCCTACATCCAGACACTTCACTGTGTAGCATTCAGCTGGAAAACCTGGGGGATGGTCACGAACACCTAGTGCTGGTGCAAAACAGGCTCCAGCAGCAAAACATTTAGTGTGGGAGAGCAGGCAGCACTTGGCAGGGCTCCAGCTGTGGCACTCCCTTGCCACCCCCC
>NW_008659004.1:7301-8232 GCF_000695815.1 Acanthisitta chloris
AACCCTGAGCACTTTGCAGTCCCCCCAAACACACCTCCAGTGCATTACACAGCTGGGCTCTGACAGCCCATGCTGGAGCAGGAGTGAGAAATGAAAAGTAACCATAAATCAGAGGCGATGCCGACCCTGTGCAGGGCTGGCAGCAGGCGAGAGCTGGTGGCAGCCAAGCAATGACCTCAGGAGTGCAGGAATGTGCCACTCAGTCCCTCAGTCCTGCACGCTCCCACTGCTGCCACGGGGCTGAGATAACCCAGATCCAGGAGCTGCCTACAGCAACACAGCTCCGTGGGATGCCTTCCAGCCCTGCATGGGTTTAGTTTAGTCACTTGGAGAGGAGGAGAGATTAAAAAAAAAAAAAAGTGGCTATATTTTTATCAGTTGCTGAAAGATAGAAGCGAAGTTTGCCTGCTCTCACAGCTCAGCTTCGACAATGCAGGGCAAATCTGGTCCCTGATGCCTGTGTGCTTCTGGGCAGGGGTGTGGATGCACCAAGGGTGAAAAAATCCACCTGCAGACGCATTGCTGCTTTCCAGCCCCCAGCAAAGATGCCCCTAAAACTACCAATCCCTAACAAAACCAGCAGGGTGTTGGGGACCCTGCTGTGCCAGCTGCTCCCAGGCTTGGCCCTGCTGTCACAGCAGCACGGCCAAATACAGCCCAGATTAGGGAGCCTGGCTTGGGAAAAAAGCAAGGGAAAGCAAACAATCGTCCCTGCCTCTGCCTCCCCTGCAGCCCCCCTTCTGAAGCTGGAGGGAGGCGCAGTTCCAGAGAGCAGGAGAACTCTGAGCCTCTGGAAAGCCACAGCTTTATCTTCCCTTCTATGGCGCGAGTGGCTGCAGCATTGAACGTGGCCCAGGCGATGGAGTGAGGAGGCACTCGGCAGTCAGGGTTCACAGGGTTTGTTCTCCTTCAAAATGTGGGGTGCTCTGAG
>NW_008659004.1:8268-11965 GCF_000695815.1 Acanthisitta chloris
CCCAGGGACCCCAGCCTGTCCCCTGCAGACACCTCACACTGCTGTGCATCTCCCCAGTATGTAATGTACTCATGTCCTGTGATGGGTTTTGGAGTTGGGGGATGAGAGGGAGTGGTGGATGAGATAGTTGGGGTTGTGCAAGCCTGAGGGCATCACAAGAACCCCAAAAGCTCCTCCCTCCACCCCAGTTTTACTGCAACAAAGCAAAGGCTGGGGGTGGGGGACAACCATCCTGACACAGGGGGTCACACAGACCCCAAGGGGTTTGGGTGATCTCAGCCTTTCTGGGAGAAGGATGCTGTTACCACCTCCAGGAGTGACCCCCAAACCAAACCACCTCTGCTGCACGTGTTCTGCTTGCTGGCTAAGGTGATGTCCAGGTCTGGTGACCTCCATAACACAGGCAATGTCCCCAGCATGGATCCAGGGCACCTTCACCTCTCCCTCATGCCTCAAACCCAGCAGGATGGGTCATCAGACCCCCTTGGCCTCTCAAGAAAGATGATTTGAGACAACTGCACTGAACAGCAGAAATGGCAGAAGCAAGCAAGAAGTTCACCAGCATCAGAACAAATCCAAATACTTGCCCCGAGGCTACAAGTGAGGCACCTTCCTGCCTCTAGGAGCAATTAAAATAGCGTCTGGAGATAATTTTACTCCTATGCACTCAACTGTCCTTTGGGGTAAGACCTCCATTGCCAAAGCCAGGGTGAAAAGCAAAATGTGGCTAAAGTAGTGACAGAGGCACCTTCCACTGCCCCTTCCAGAGCAGCATGTGGTACCTGCATCTCTGGTATTGCCTGGCACATTTTGGAGAGCTGGAAAACAATCCTGGTATCCACTGTGTGTGAAAGTAACGGGTTGGGAGTTGCTCCAGCTGGAACAGCTTTGGCCAGGGGAAAAAGCAGCCTGAAACATCCTGCAGGTGGGGGCCATCTGCAGCGTGGCTTATCCTGTAAGTTCTCAGCATGGAAACCTCTGCCAAAAAATACCTTCCAGCTATGAAAAAACCAAAAGTATATACATTCTTAGAACTAAATATTTCTCATGGTCTAGAGCAAAACTGTTTATGGATGGATTAATTGGGATTTCCAGCAGGACCTGAGGCATCTCGAAGGATGCCAGGGGTGGGGAGCACCGGTGCAGAGGCAGCTCAGGCAGCTGGGGCGGCTGCAGCCTCCGCTTCAGCTTAGTGTGAGGGGGGGTTTCATACTCTGGGTTTCTTTCTCTTTCATGGTTTTCTTCCTCTTTTCCTGTTTTACAAGTACATTAAGCAATTCAACCAGGCAACCTAGCAAAGGAAATCACAAAGAGGCAGGAAATGAGTATTTAAATCCTGACTCCGCTCCTGGGGAGGAGATTTTGCTTTGTGGCTGTGGAGACAGAGGCCAGGATTTAGCCCATGACCCAACTGCCCAGGACCTGCAGCAGATCTGGTTTTCTTCCTCTTTTCCTGTTTTACAAGTACATTAAGCAATTCAACCAGGCAACCTAGCAAAGGAAATCACAAAGAGGCAGGAAATGAGTATTTAAATCCTGACTCCGCTCCTGGGGAGGAGATTTTGCTTTGTGGCTGTGGAGACAGAGGCCAGGATTTAGCCCATGACCCAACTGCCCAGGACCTGCAGCAGATCCTCAGCTCTACCAGAGTAATGCTGGCACAGGTCCGTGGGACTTGTCTTCGACTCTGCTGCTGTTTTTCTTCCGATGACAGTTGTGTTATGAGATGACTATCACCTCTCGTACAGTCAGATCTGTGCTGCAAACCGTATGCAAACCCTTCTCACTGTTGACAGCCCTGAGTTTTGCATCCTGACCCTTCCCTGGCTCCTGCAGCTACATATAGTTCTGTATCTTCAAAATAAATTCACCACAGCCCTGAGAAGCAGCCAAGCCTCAGCCTTGATCTTTTGTGAACTCCACTTGGCCTCTCTCACACCAGGAGCATGACCAAAGGGCAAGCAGTGACCACAAGTGGCCAAGCACGGGTGGATGGAGCTGGAGAAGGGACCTCTGGGGACAGTGCCTGCAGCTCAGGGCTGGGTTCTGGCCATGGCACGTGTGCTCGTGCCTCCTTATCACTCTGCTGCCTGCAGATTGGTGAGGAGGCTGCCAAGCTGCCTCCCCTGGGGCACACAGTGGTTCCTGGTATGCCATCCGCCCACCAGACCCAGCCCAGCACCAGCTCCCCAAGGTCACCTCCAACCTGGGACTGGCCCCAAAAACCTCCACAGTCCCCAGCCTCCAACCCTGTGACCTGCACCCAGGTTCTGGCCAGGCTCACCCCTAGGGTTCAAGGGCTCCCCCAACTCCAAGCAACCCCAAGGGACCAGCTCTGCAAGTCCACCCATCAGCAGCAAGAGATGAAGGTCTCACCCTCTGCCTTTTGGTACCCTGGACAGGAGAACATGGGCAAGAGTGGCCCCATGCCTACCCTTACTCATTTTAGCCATAAAGGGGATTTTCGGTGCTGGTTTCAGAATTAACTTGCAACTTAGTCACAGAGGCAGGGGTGGGTTTTGGGACATGAATCTCAGTGAGCAGCACCACAGGGCTGAGCAGAAAACCTTGAGAGTAGGCAAGTGCAGGAAGGGAGGCGTCTGTAGGCAAATGACAAATTTCCATATTCCGGTAGCAAGTGTAGGAAGGGAGGCGTCTGTGGGCAAATGACAAATTTCCATATTCCGGTAAACGTGTGGCTCTCAACACTCTGGGGCCTCATGGCTGCTGTTTCTCCCTGTGCTGTGCCCATTCTTCTGAGCTCTCAGAGTCACAAACCAGCCCAGAAATGTCTGATCTTATGACATAAAGAAGAGTGGGATTTTTTTTTCCATGATGTGGAGAAGTGGCTAAGCTTTCAAGTGCTGTAAATAAAGATATCTGCTGGCTGTGGGGCTGTGTGAGCTCTGTGCCTGCTCCCCCTGCACATCCCAGCAGTGGGTTCTGCTTCAGCTGTGTGGCCCCGGGTGGATGGGCTCTCACAGCTGCCTCTGCAAAGGGCACACCAGCACCACGGGGCCTTTCTGCCTTCCCTCCTGCCCCTGCCACCCTCCAGTGATCACAACCCCCCGACACCAGCACATTCAACTACACAAACAACTCCTGAGACTGATGGTGGGGCACTATGGCAGCACGAGCACGTCAAATAATAATAACAATGATATTAATAATGATAATAATAACAATCAACAGAGCATTTCTAGACCTGAACTCGCAGATCTCTTCAGTGCAGAGCAATGTCCTGAGATCTGTGGGGGTCTCAGAGCGTTTCCCGATAGAGGTGTTGCTTTCAACACATGGGGACATAACTTTTGGGACAAGGGAGGATGCTGTGGGAGCCTGACAGAACTCTAGCTAGGGGAAGCTACCCTTGTCCTCTATAGGACCAGCATTTCCAACAGGCATTGCCATCCCAGATGCTGCAGCCCGTTAAGTATGGACTTCCCCATGCTGTAGGGATGAGCCCGTGGGGTCCCACGCAGCCGGGGACAGCAGCACTGCCCAGCCCCACCACTCCCCGGGGCAGGGGGGACTCACGCCGACTGACCCCAACACATCTCCCCCGCAGCAGTGCAAGCAGATCTCCAGGCAAACATCAGCCCCACGCCAACCCCAACTCCATCAAACCCCGACAAACTGTACATCGGACCCACGGCAGCCCGACCCCACGCGAACCGCGACCCGTCGCGAATCCCAC
>NW_008659005.1:0-3350 GCF_000695815.1 Acanthisitta chloris
TTTACAGCCACGGAGCTTGTTTCCTTCCACCTGCCTCGGGGGAAGCAGTTAGCGATTTGTTAGTCAAACCAGATGAGCCTTCCCGGAGCGGCTTCCTGCCAGGCTCAGCATTGCCTGGCTGCCCCGCCGGTGGGGTCCCCCGCTTCCCCCGGCTCTGCCGTGCCCCCCACTGCACCAGTGCTGTGCCGTGCCATGCTGGAGCACGTGTGAGTGGGATGTGGGGAGCCTCAGCAGCTTCCAGACATCGCTGGTTGGCGTGGGCACCCCAGGAGCTGGCCAAGTGGGAGCATGCTTGGAAAACCAGGGTGGGTCTTGCTTCAGGGCCTCACCCTAGATATCTAGAGGGAGGTTGTGCCGGGCATGGCAGAGCCCATGGTGGCTTGGCTTCATGGTGAGTTGGAGGGATGCTCTTGTGGGATGCTTGGGCAATGGTTGGGTGGATGGTTGGGTGCTGCCTGGCTTGCCCTGCTGTGCTGTTGGGTGCTGTGTGATGCACTGAGCACCATGCCTCGTGTACCATGCATCATGCATCACCCTGTGACAAGTGCCATGTGTTGTGCACCATACACTGTGCCCCATGCAGTGACTCCCATGCATCGTGTGTCAAGCTCCATGCATCATACATGATGGGCCATGTACTGAGCACCATGTGTCGTGCATAATGTGCCAAGCACCGTGCATTGAGCACCCTGCGTCATACACAGAATCGTGGACTCATCAAGGTTGGAAGAGACCTTTAAGATCATCAAACTTTATGTACTGTGAGCCAAGCACTGCATGTTGCACATCATGTGCTGTGTGCCATGCATTATGTGCATCATGTATTGAGCTTCATGCACTGAGCACCACACATTGTGTGCCAAGCACCATGCACTGAGCACCATGCATCACATGCCGAGCACCAAGCATCATGCTTCATGTGCCAGGTACCATGCACTGAGCACCATGAATCGTGTGCCAAGCACCATGCACTGAGTACTCTGCATTGTGTGCCAAGCACCATGTGTCATGCATCATGAGCTGAGCTCCATGCACTGAGCGCCATGCATTGTGTGCCAAGCATCATGCACCGAGCCCCATGCGTTGTACATCATGTACTGTGTGCCAAGCTCATGCATCGTGCATGATGTGCCAGGCTCCATGCATCAAGCCCCATGCTGAGGTCATGCATCATGCATCAAGCCCCATGCACTGAGCCCCAGGGCTTGTGTGTGATGTACCAAGGACCATGCACCAAGCATGGGCATCTTAGATCATACATCATGTACCAAGCCCCATGCAATGAGCCCCATGCCTTGTGTGTGATGTACCAAGGACTGTGTACCAAGCATGTGCATCTTACATTGTACATCAGGTACCAAGCCCCATGCTGAGCCCCGTGCACCAAGCCCCATGTGCCAAGCACCATGCGTAAGGCATCATGTGCCAAGCACAGTGTTGGGCCCCCATGCTCTGAGCACCATGCATTGTGCACGATGTGCCAAGCACAGTGTTGGGCCCCCATGCTCTGAGCACCATGCATCGTGCATGATGTGCCAAGCCCTGGGCAGCACGCACTGCGCATCCTGCATGCATCCAGCACCAGTGCCCGAGGAGCACAGGCCCCAGCCCTGCAGAACCAGGGCCCACGCAGGGAGCTGGAAGTGCCAGCCTGCGCCCCCTCGCTCATCAAGTGGCGCCGGGTGATAAATAAGGAAGTTAACACCCAACCCGGGCTGCTAATTAGCTTTTAACCTGTACTAGCAGTTAACTACAAAAGGCAGTCATTTGTTCCGGGGAGCTGGTAGCGTAGAAAGAACGAAACACGGCCAATTTTGTTCAGGATGAATTAAGACTTGCAAATGTAAAATGAGTTCATCTATTTAATTAAGTAGCGGCAATATGGATGTTAAATTAAGTTAATGGCAGGCATGCCAAAACAAGGTTATACAAATCTTGTCCTGGTGGGGTGGGTTCCGGATCTGGCCCTCGGATATGGGGCAGTGGGGATCTGGGGTAGCCCTAGGGTAGGCTGGTGGCACTGGGGACACCCCTAGGGCCTCCACGGGGATGGAGGGAGAGGGAGAAGGAGGTGGAGGGGAAAGAAAAAACAAGGCATGAGGAAAGGAAAAGCGTGTCTCACCCAGCGCCGCAATCTTATCAGGGCTGAACTTTACTCTCCCACTAAAGATATAGGATACTTTAGGGACATCGGAAAGAAATAATAACCCTCTGATTTGTAGCTCTCGGGCTATGGCAGCCGAGGGGGAAGGAAGACTGTCTTCTGCCATTACCATTTTTTGTATGAACTATTCCCCAAAGAAATCAAACCCTTGTACAAGCCCTCCCGCGCGGCAGCCCCTGCTCCGGCGCTGACCCGAGCCGTGCGGATTATCACCGCGCATCGCAGCCGGAGACAGGAACATTCATTAAAATTTGAAACACAAATGGAAAATTGCTACTTGAAGCCTCCTTGCCGGAGAGCCAGCCGCTTGATCAGAGACCTCATTAATGTATCTAATGTGTAAGGAACAATTAGACTTTTCAAAGACATCCTTTTCCCAGTCAGGGGAAAAAAAAAAAAACACAACCAACCCAGAAGCAGCTTGAACCTTCCCCACATCCAAACCAAACCCAAACCTGCCTCAAGGGATTGGGGTGCATAACCCCAGCGGGAGCCTACGAGCCGCCGGAGAGTCTCGGCTCCATCCCGGTACCCGAAATGCCCGTTTCTCCTGAAGTGAGCTGGGGAGGAAAGTGGGCTGATTAAAAAGCTGATTTCTTTTCCCAGCGACCGGCGGGGTTTTGCCATCCTCCCGTAATTAGCCGGTTACACGGCTGTATGTTTTATTTATGAGCTGAGGGCGGAGGGAAGGGGAAGCAGAGGAACGACCGTGCCCTATATATCTGCAAATAAAACACTTCATTTCCCTCCTGGGGAATGTCACCTCGAGAAACCATCGCTTTCCTGCTCACTGCCCCGTCCAAATCGCAGGCTGTAAATGGCTTTGTGGGCCTGGCTGGCGCTCAGATGGGTTTAAAATATGGATTTATGTCTTTATTCTGCATAGTCAAAGGTCAACAAGAGCAGGAAATCATCGCTGAGCTGCTTATTTACTGCAGGAGGCGACCGCTCGCTCCTCTTGATTGTGTGTCCCCACTGGTGGATGCTGCCAGGGTGCAGGGAATGCGGTGAAACCTGTGCCTCAGTTTCCCTAGGGTGGGCATCCCATGGGATTGGACATCCCACTGGGGGTGCAGGATGTCTCTAGCGTGTTTGCATCCCATTCCTTGGGGAGACCCACGGGGAGGTCGAGCATCCCCAAGGATGGGTGTCACCGTGGCGAGGGTCCCGGGAGCGCCGCGTGCCC
>NW_008659006.1:0-21547 GCF_000695815.1 Acanthisitta chloris
TCCCCTCATCCACCAGGGGGTCACCTGATCGTAAAAGGTAAAGGAACCTTCCCCCTGATTTGCCAAAGGAAGGAGTAGTGGTGTAGACTGCATGCTTGGAATAGTATTGTGAGAGCTAGCCAAGGCAAGGACAGAGCTGTGAAGTCAAAGCCTAGCTGGTTGAACTATTAATACAAGGTTTGGAGCTGGTTAACTGCTAACTCTATGTTTTTCCTGGTGAGCTCAGCATAGCGAAGAGGGTCAAATTGCAAGTTAATTGTTAGTAGGCACTGGAACATGCAAGGCAGAAAATGAAAGTAGCATGGAATTTCAAGTTTAACAGAAAATTGTCCCAGGGTATGGACACAGTAACAGAAAAATAGAGGAAGGGTACCCAAGAGGGAGAAACAGTGATCTGTTGATGGCAGATGCTGAGTAGTAGCAGATGTTTTCTGACTTGGTTTGGTTTGGTTTTGGTGATTTTTTTGTTTTGTTCTTTTTTGTTGTTTTGTTTTCTACACTGAAAATAACAAATATGGCAAGATGGTCTCTGCAGATATGACTGACAGCAAATACTTGGAAGGAAGGGGAAGAAAGACATTAGAGAGTACTTGGATTTGTTTTAATTAGTTGTACTTGAAAATCTTGATATAAGGTTCATGAAGATGGCTTCAGAATTATTCTGCAGGGGTCTTTTTTTTTCCCCGCAGTCCTCTAAAAGATAGAAGTAACAGAAAATGGGGAAATATAAAATATGCTTATTTTCTTTACATATGCAGTGAGATGGGGATCTGTCTACAGACAACTGACTGAATATGGACCTGTTGAGAAAACATTATGTCAAACCTGTCTGATCTTTCTTAGACATAGTAAGAGCACCTAATGGCGAAACTGAAATAAAAGCTGCAATCTCTCTTGTCTTTATTAAGGCTTTTCATGAGTTTTTTATGACACTTGTAGGCAAGCCAAGGGAGAGTTCGTTTTGGGGATTTTTTCAAGCTGTACTTGGAGATCATTAGATACTAATGGTTAGGTTTACAATTAAATACTGTATCAATTTGAAATAAAAATGATGGTCAGGGCCAGATTAAGGATTAGGGATCTGGATGACATGATAACAAGTAGATTTTCTTAGATTTGAGATGACACCAAGCAACAGAACATTGGAGACATGCTGTGCAATAAAAGTCACAATTGGTGCTGACAGACGAAGATATTGCTTGAAAATAATCAAGTGAGATAAAGTAGTGACAAATAGATGACAGCACAGTGGTACAGTGGTACAAATACAGGACATGTGATTGAAGAAAATCCACTGAGATTTATAGTGGTTCTCAAGTTAAACTTGAATTAACAGAATCATGGTATTATAGAACAGGACTGCTGCTTTCAGATCTCCAACTCTTCAGTGTATGCTTTCAGCTGGTGTCTGGTTTTGTGTGCTGTCATCCATTAGGTTGGTGGATCAGTTAGAGAAATATAAGAGCAGCTCACTGAAGATGACTAGATAGGCAGAAAATGGAGTTTTTTACTCAAAGAACATGGACCATATGATGGATTTTAAATATGTAAGGAGTATTTTTCTTATCCACTGTGATTTCAACAAAATCAGACTGTTAGCTTCCTTTCTGAAGTAACAATCTGAATTGTAGCTGGGAAATTTTAATTTAGAAAACTTGAAGGAGAGAACAGTGAAGCACTAGGACAGAGCACAAATAGAGGTTGTGGCATCCTTAAAATACAACTTAGACATCCATCCATGAGTGATGACACACGTGCATTTTTTACCATCACTGAGTACAGTGTTGAATAATTTTCCTTTGCTGTCCTCTCCATGGTTTCATTATATGCTGTATTTCCATGGGGTAATATTTTAATAACATAAGGTTTGTTCAGTTCATCTAAATTCTTTGGAAAATGCAGTTCTGCACTACTCCTCTTTAGATTCAAAACAACTGAGATCTTGCTTTTCCTTCATCCTTTCATTCAGTTTCACAGAAGAGACTGTTACCAGCTTCCTTCCCTCCAAGCTATCATGTCTCATTTTTCTTCTCCTGAAGCTTTTCTGGCTCTTATTTTCCCTTGATATGTAATAGCAGCTGATTCCTGGTCTTTCCATTATGCCATTCTGGGAGAATAGATTATGTTTGAGGATGTAGAAATAGTTTTTCTTGAGAGTGATTTGAAGCAATACTGCATTCCTAGTACAGAGGTTAATAATATCTGTAGTTTATAAATGCTGGCATGATGTGGTCAGTGCTGTGCTCCTCTGTTCTCTTTCAGTCCTTATCCAGGCTAATTTCTCCCTGGGAACACGACCACCTTGTTTACGTGTGTTTGTTGGGTTTTTTTGGGCCTGATGTATTTTCTACAATGTTAGAACTTAATTGCCTGTCTTCTTCTGTTTAAGAGGTTATTTTCTGAGTTGTACAATTTGTCCCTTGTGCTTGTAGGATAATCAAGCAAATGTGCAAGGTGCCATATAGTGCCATATACACTTCAAGCATGCAGAACCCAGTGGTGATGGAATAAATACCTCCTTGTGGGTCTGTAGTGACCTTTGTTTTAGTGACCTTTCCCCGCCCTTACTTTCAACTGTATGTTTAGGCTTTGCTTTCATTCCTTCATATTTGAGCACAAAAAATAGAAAATAAAATCCTGTAAGTAGTAAATGTCAATCAATGCTCACGTCTCCCCAAGTTTTCACGTAGCATGAAAAAATATCTACATGAATTCCCTTCCTGATCACAGTGAGTTGTTAAAACTGAAGCTTCAGTGTGAGTTTTCAAATCCCAATATCAACAGTATTGCTGCTCAGCATTTTAACAAGTATGTCTAGTTCACGTACCTATTCTGCATCCCATTCTGCCTCACATAATTCATGCCTTGCCAATAACAACAGGTTACTTGAAAATAGCTCATTTACAACTTTTGCTTTGTGCTGACAATATATTTGATACACTGAAAATAGGGAGTATTGGGGCAGAAAAGAAGGAACTAGAACTTTAGATAAAAAATTAACAATATGGATGTTGCTGCATACTGTATACATGCATTGAAAACAGGGTTTGTAAGTGTAGGTCAATACTACCGATTACTCTACTATTAGGAATTAAAACAAAAGAGAATACTCTTGAAACAAAATGCATTTTTTTAAACAATGCATTGACTATTCCGAATATACATGTAAGAAAGTAATTGTTTACACATCAATTTATCAGTGTTTCTATGTATGAATAGTAGTGATGAATCACGAATTCGATTTATTATACTGAGATTTAAACTAAGAGCTTTTTCCCCTAACCACAGCTGTCAGGCAGATGTAGTGTTGCAGGAAGTTTGTAGTTCCTTGTCAGGATGATCTGCACCTGATATAGCAGCTTCCCTGATATAATAGCTTCCCTATTTTTAAACCATCAAAATTGGTGATAATTGAGGGGATTTGAGAATAAAAAAATAACTATTAAAGTAATTCTACATGGTACAGTCTAAATTGTAATAAAGGTAATGAAATCTCATGTTTCTGAGTGTAAATTGATTAGCAGAACAGATTTTTTGTTTGTTTGGGGGGGGTGTTGTTTTATTTGTGGTTTTGTTGTTGTATGTTTGTTGCTGGTTCCTGAAATTAGTTCTTCAGAAAAGCATGCTAAGTAAGAACTGCTGTAGATGGTTGTCTCCTTTCCTACTCTGCCAGGCTCTATCTGCTACTGAACTTTCCTTAACTGTTCTTTTCTGTTTTGTAAAGTCAAAACATCTATCAGGCATTCGGTGGAATGCAAAACTACATGAATTCTCCATCCACCTCACATGTAGATGAGGACATTGTTTTAATCATGTTTTACAGACAGCAGTGAACATAGTCTTTTTGTCTGGAAAGCTTCAAAAGTGATCTCAATGGTTGGGTATTGAGATACTTTGTTTGCCAAGATCATAGTGTAATACAGAGGGCTTCTGTAATAGACACTCTCTGTCGTTTGTGTGGTGTCGGTTTATCAGGTGGCTTTAGAATTATAGTGAGCTACTTCTGTTCATACAGATTCAGAAATAAGCATTTTGTACAGCCTGCTTCACGTGATGCTTGGAATCTAGCCATTTCTTTCTGCATCTAAAACTCTGATAGAAGTTATCCTCTACTCAGAGCAAAAGGTGTTGCACTCTGAGCCTTTTGGAAGCCTTCTGACTGAAGCTGAACACAATTCCAGGATTATCACCAGGATTGTTTGCCTAGTGAACTGAAGTAATTTAGTGATTTAAGCAGTCAGAGGCTTGACTGGCTCTGAAAGTCAGTCATAGCAGATGGAGCAGCAGGTCAGGCAGTAGGTGCTCTGGAGATTGGTGGCTACACCAGGGATCTGAATTAAACATGTTCCTAGCAAGGATAAAAGTGATCTGACTGGAGTGATTTCTGCACATATTGCCTCATTTCTTGGGAATGCCACTGAGTGTTGTGTTAGACAGGCATTTCTAGGTTAGTCCTTTTTAAATTAATGTTTCAAATAGATCACTGTTCATCTGCAGTATTGGTCTAGAAGTGACTCACAACACAACTGCATGGAACAGATCTTTTAACATTGTTTGTTTATTTACTCTACTTCACCTCTGGAGAGCTTGGCTGCAACTTTAATTCTGACTTCTCTCTTCAAGGTATTTATGGACCTAGACTGCAAGCTGAATCAACAAAGTTGAAATGTTTCCTAGCAAAATTATGATACACTTTTAGTTACTGAAAATTTAAATAGTTTTAAGTAAATATATAGTTCCTCTTGGTGTTACATAGTAGCTGTAGGACCATACTTGCCAGATTTCCTTTATGAATTTTGTAGAATATAAGATGGGAAAAGAACAGGAAAATTCCTCCACGAGATCTGTTCAGTCTCAGAGCTAACACTTTGCAGATATTGTACAGCATCCATTGTGCTTACCTAGGTAGTTGCTTGTGCAATAATCAGAACAAGGTAAGAGTCAGTACAACAGGGAATACAGATGGTTTTGGTGTGTAACAGAAGTTTCAGTCATTTTAGTTTTGATCTTCCGTTTATATAAAAAACTCAAACCCCACCACCAACCAACCAGTCTTTGTCATTTCAGATTGCATGGTGTGCTCCAAGTAAATGAATTTTCAGTAGTGCTTATAGTCCTCAGTTACTCAAGTAGCCTAAATTTATTGAGCTTTTTAATTCATTACATCTTTTCTTGTGCTGCTGTAGATTGCTTCAGGCAGTGTCCTCAAGTTGCAAATGTTGCAAATGCTGCTCAGTTCATTTCTGTGTAATGGGAGAGAAAACTTCCACATTTAGACTGTAAGGAGGTGGATTTTGGCATGTCCTTGTGGGCTGTATTGAGATGGAGCCTTACAGTTGTCATGAGCAGGTCCATGTAAGGTGTGCCACAGCCTCCTGCCACCCAAGTGTGGCAGAATGGCTCTTGTGAGGCCAGGACAATAGACCTGTGTCCTGGAAGTACCTGACAGAATAACTCTGCACTGCTTCTCCTGATACTTGTTTCAAAATTAGCACACCTCTGCAGAGTACCTCAGTCTGTTCTGTTACAGGAGAACACACGCAGACATAGCTTAATTGTATCTGTCATTCCCCAAATAAAAATTTGAATGCTCTGTCATCCTTATTTTTCACTGCAACACCCCTGTGGGATTGGTTTGTATTGTTTTAGTTGTTAAAAACAAACAACTTAGCCATGGAGATCATTTATTAATTCATGAGATTCAATGCTAAGGGCAAAACTCTGACCAAAAATTTAACTGCAGGTAACAATAGCTTATATTTGGCCTATATAATGTAAATTAATTATCCTGTAATAAAGCCATGTTTTTTGTCATAAATAGAGATTTGGATGCTTTAAATTTGGTTTTGTTTGTTTTGTTTTGTTGTTTGTGGTGGGGTTTTGTTCAAAAATACATGGTCATAATGTAATTATCATTATGTTCCAGTTTTACTGTAAACATCTCTGACAAGAATTCTGTTTGCACAGTTCTAGAATTCTTGCATGGAAGACTTATATGGCTCCGCCCAATGTACCACTTTTTTCTGTAGAATAGATGGACCTTGATTGTAGTAATAAATTATTTCGATGAAACTACTCATGCAAGAACTTTGAATATTTCACTGTATCATGTTTTCCTAGAAAACTTCTGAATTATTCTCTGGCATTAGTAATGAAATAATAATGCTTCTAAATGTGCTAATAATTCACTTAATACTAACATTACACATTTTCTTTACCTTCCTCCTACAGAAAGATTTTGTACAACATAAAAATAAGCAACAGGCTTTTAAGTGTCTTAAAAGAAGCCATAACTCATACTACTTGTGGTGTAAATCGGTGTAGTAGTGTGACGTAATCCAAATCAAAAAGTGTTTAAGAAAAGAAACGGTAAAGTGTGAGAGTGGCAAAGTAGTGGTAACTTTTTTTAAAATTTTTCAAATCAGAGAGAATGAGGCACCAAGAAGATTTTGGTAGTGTAGAGTAGCTCTTGCTTCAGATCTGACTGAATACGTTTGCCCACATTTTATTCAGAATGTAGTTAGTTGTCATTTGATAAATATGTATCTGTTATCATTCAGTTGCTCGGGAAGTTGTTTCAAGATTTTGTTTCCTTCTCTCTCCCCTTGTCTCTTCCTCTCTAAAGTGAGGTAGGGCTAGCTGGGAGAGGAACAGGAAGAAAAAAGTACCAAAGAGACTCTTTTGGCTCTCCCTGTTTTGGTGTTTGAGTTTCTCTGAATAGCAGCAGAATGAGGCAGTCTATCAACTTTGCCTTTCTCTGTTTATGAAAACCTAGCATCTGGAAAGGAGCAGAGCTGCTTTGTCCATATGCTCATGAAGATTATTTGGTCTGGATTTACAGTTGCAGAGCTGTATTTGCCTAAGAACAGCACTGGGGGTTTTAGTGGTTTACATTTTAAACAAAAAAGACAGTATGACAGTATCTTCAAAACCCCCTACCTTTTCTGAGGAGTTGATTTAGTCTCTGATGAAATGAATGACTGAGGAATTTCACTGAGCTGCAGATCTGCTACTGTTGAAGAATTTCAGATATTAGCTGTCTAATAGTCCACTTCGATTCTTATTCAATTAAAACATTCTTTTCTGTTGCTCCATGAGTAGACTTGTTAATAGTTATTCACATTTGTTTAGTTAGTTACCAGCTTCTGATTCATGCCTATTTTTTTACCAACTGTCACTGCTGAGAATTCTTTCAAAGTACAAATGACAAAGTGGTGAGGAACAAACTGCTCAGAATATTTTCTCATGAGACTAGTGTTATTCCCCAAATTCAATCTAAGGTGTGTTCTTGAGTTCTTGTCTTTGCTATCTTCACAGGGTAGTATGTTTAGGGTTATTTTCATGCATCTCTCCTAAGAGCACACTGTCTACATTTGTCAGTGTATCATATGCTGTAAGTATCTTCTGTGTTCATTTGGTTGCAATTGTCTTTTGACCACTTGTATTTGGTGCGAGAATCCTTTTCAAAGTACTGCACTCATCCCCCAATTGTGAATTCATTAAACAATCAGGCTAAGCATGCTTCTTCATAGGGTTTTGTAGTCAGAATGTTTGAAGACAGGCCTGGCAACAGTTAATCAAAATGGTGTTTCTCTTTTCTGCTGTGCTCTTTGTTTCTTCATAAGTGTTTCCTCTGTAGATTACTGCCGTTCAGTGGCAAGAGAAATTTTCTTGACCTGCCTTGAGTAAAATGGAAATTTAAGTAGCCACTGATCTAGTCAGAAGATAATTATTTGAATTCTTATTATGTCATCTTTTCAGAAGATACTGTGAAGATCAAGAGCAGAACTCTCCCACACGTCTGTCTCTGCTAGTAGAAATGTTAATAATGGCATGAAAATGGAGGTTAAGACTCAAAGAAAAATGTTCTCTTCTTTTCCATAGTCTTTATGCACTGTAATTTATTGCCAACCTCATAGTTTCATTATTGGATTAACAATAACAGTAGTTGGCTTATTGGTTTCAAATGTCTGTACATTAATGCATTTCCAAATTAGACAGGGTTAGTATTCATATTTTTCTTAACTAAATTGTTGTGGTTTTTTCTCTGTTCCCACTTCTCCAATCTTCCCCCACCCGCATTTTTCCTCTAAAAATACCTTTAGGAATGTCTTGGTGATGGTGTGCCGCCAGCTGAATATAGAGGAGTCTGTTGCGGAGATCACACACCAGCTGGGAGCAGATGAAAATGGAAACATTTCCTTCCAGGATTTTAGTCAGTGCTGCACGGAACTGGTACGAGAAATCAGGAAGTGGAGCATTCTCTGAAATCGAATGACTCTTGTAAAAAGAAAAAGTTAAGTGATAGAACAGCTTCCTGGACAACTAGCAGCAATAACAGTTTAGGTAGGTATGACTTTTAAATGTCCTGTTGACTAATTTAAAAAAAGATAAATTCTGAGGAGTTTGTTACCAATTTTACTGGCATCAGGGTTTCCCCTAAAGGGATTTGTGAGTATTCCTTGGCATAATTTCATCATATGCTATACTACCACTGTAACTGATGCAGTCTTGTCATCAGTGTGTAGACTAGAATGTGTGCAGAACACCATCTTCTAAAAGCACCAGTTACAGGAAGGAACAGACTTTCTTGATAGGACAAGAGCTGCAGAGCAGAGCTGGTAACTGAAGATCCAGTGAGACCTCTGTTATCTGTAAAGCCCAGTCAGGTACATAGGTAGAACTATGAAGAACAAGGAGAGAAACAGTCTTTTGTCTTTCAGATGTAATACACAGTAGGAATGGGTGTTTCTTGGATGTTTTAAAAATCATTCCAGATCTGAATCATGGAAGAGACTTATGATTTAGAGAATGTAAAAATTCTCTGTTCCTTTTGTTGTCCCTCCATCTAGTTAGAAAAAGAAAAAGAAAGCAAATGCTGTGCCTTCTGCAGGAACATGGGGTGTAGGAAGCGATTGTCTGTGTCGAGTCCAGTCCTTGATAGCACTGTGACCAGCCCACAGTAGATTAGAAATGTTAACACCTACAGAATGGCTCCTTTCACGTGTTACGAAGGCAAAAGACTAGGGGACACAGCTTCAGTGGTCAAAAAATGTAATGTATTGTGGATAAAGCTAGGGATGCTGTCAGTTCTCCAGCTCCCTACAGCAGCAGCACACTAGTTAACATGACTGCTGGCTAATGATCTGGAACTTCCATGCTTCAGAAGAAGGCCATCAACCTCTGTTTGTTTGAGCTGCGTCTTCTCAACTTTTTCTTTAGACTATATGAGCCTAGGTGGTTTTTTAACATAGTTTTATAATGAGAAATCTTCCATTAGTCATCCCAATAGTCTTTGCATGTGTCCTAAATTCAGGAATATTTTTTACTGTTATATGTTCTTCATACACTTTTTGGAAAGCTTGCTTGTATGTACTCTGGCTCCTCATGTAACTGACATCTTGTCAAGAGCCCAATTCTCTCTCTTCTTAGATGGTCCAGACATGGGGGGTATAATGTTTAACATCAGATTTAACTGTCTGAAGATAGTTGATGTTACATGGGATTTCTGATTTAGCAGCATCATACAAAACATACTGAAAACACAGTACAAGTTACACATAGCAGAAGAGAGCTATTACAATGCACAGTTCAAGCACAATACCAACGTGGTTCCCAGTGTCTCTCTCATACAATCACCATCACAAGACTGGGCATGCGTGGCCTTTCCAGGAAGATACATGCAAATTTAAGCCAGCTCAAGCCTATTGCTCTCTTTGAATTCTTTTGTGGCTTATCTTCTAATATTCTTTATATGTGGTATTTATTATCACGTGCACACATTGGCATGGCTAGCTCAGGGAGACATTCACACTGATGATGAACTCAGGGAGAAGCACACAACCAGTTGACTGTCTCAGGTATTGATAGCTCTTTATCTGAAGCAAAAACCACTCTCAGGTCTGCTTGGTGTTGAAACCAAGTCAGCTTCTTTGTAACAGTTGTGATCAGTCCCAGCCTGCATCCTTCCCTGAGCTTCATGAGCACATTATCCTGGCCTGTCTCCCCTGAGCCTTCTTCCACGGTAAGGCTTTACTTACCAGTCACACCTGTCTTTATTTTGCCAGTAGTAAGCCTCATAGAAAGTGAAATTGGTCATGTGTTGGTTTGGGTTGTGTGTTTGTTTATTTGTTTACTTATTTATTATGGGGATTTGGGTTTATTATGTTATGCCTTCTAGTAACTGCTCATGTTTTTGGCTATCTCAGGCATTCAAATTTTCTGTGTTATCTTTGGTGAACTCCTCACCTTCATGCCTTTTAGATGGACTGCACTACTCCCTTATTATCCCTTCATCTCATACTCCTTGGCTTTTCATTTTGGATGCTCAGCATAGCAAATCTGCTTCATAGCTGTGTCAATTTTCCATCTCATCTTTTATTGCTTCATAGTCATATTTTGTCATAGAGGTGCTTTTTGGTTAACATTTCTTTTGTTTATCCTTCTTCCATATAGATATACTTGAATTGCAAGGAAATTAACTCTGTAGTTTCTATTCCCATTTCTCCATCACTATCTGTACTGAATCTTCATAAACCTTGTGCTCAATTGCATTTCCAGCCTGTGAATCTCTTTCTGAAGCTCTATCAGACAACAGCTCAAAACCAAGATTGTGCCTAATAATCTTTTTTTTTTTTTAATTGCATTATGGATGTTGTGTGTTCTGTGGCTCATACAGTTATCTTCTGCCTCTGCAGCTGTTTTTTTCAATGCTGCCACAGTAGTATTTTTCTACAAAACAGAGAAGTTGTTCTGCCCTCAGATAGCTATACAAAGTTTCCATGTTTGCTGACCAGATTTATAACAACTTGGGTTTTAAAATCTTTTCTCTTAGACATACAGTCTAATATTTATGGTTTGTAATAATGAAGGAGGAAAGACAGGTCCTAAGCTTTATCAGAGAAAGGTCTACTTTATAGTCTCAAAATTTATCCCACAAAGAAATCTTGTTAAGTGATACCAAAAAGTATTCGTAGGTGACCATTCAAATCTACTAATGCGTAGAATCCTTACTCTTTTTTTCTATTTTCCAATTTATGTTAGTTGTACTAGACTAATTTTGTGCATTTTTAAAGTTGGTGAGTGAATTAATTTTTATTTTCATATTTTTTTTCCCAAAATCTAAGCCCAGAAGACCTTCAAACTTTCTGCCTTGATATATTTTGCTCTGTGCTGATCAAGCCTGGCTATTTTACTACACTGTACTTCTAAACCCATAGGCAATTCATGGGTGTTGTTCTGCCTTGACTCCTGTAGATTCTGTACAGAGATGCTCCCCTCCAAAAAAACCAGAATGGAAGGAAATAATAATGAGTGTTTAGAATGCAACTGGGTTTTGTTTGGTTGTGGAAGGACTGTTCAAAATGCTCTACAGATCTTTTTTCAAAGAGGCAAGGAAACACCACTGTAATGTATTTTTATGATACAAACTCTGCATATAGTATGAACTTAATGATAGCTGAGGAATTACACTTGCAGTCAAGCTTGAATTATGATCTGCATATGTTTCCATGCCTTTCATGTCTTTGAGGGCTCACATATGTACTTGTTAGTGATCAAAGAGTTGATTGTGTTTTATTGACTGTTTGCCATTGCTTTCTAAGCATCTTTTAAGACAGAAGACATCATCATACACAAATTCAAGCAATAACTTGGTGGATGTTCTTTTTTTGTGCTATATATTGTGTTATATATTTTCAGTTAAAAAACACTGTTTTTAATAAACTTTATTTTCAAAGACAGTTTACAGGGCTTTTTTTAAATACTAATTTCTACATAATCTGTCAGCTGCTGATAGTCCTTGAAAGCTGTCATCATGTATCCATGTGGGATGCATAAATGACAAAATTTCAAAGCTCATTTGACTGTTACTGAGTATCAGGGGTCCTGATGATCTGAAGCAGAGTAATACAGCTTCTGACATGGATGTTTTCATACTGCGAGTATTTGTGTAATGGTGCAGGGGTCAACAGACAGGATTTTGGGCTGCCTCTTTTTGCAGCTGTTCACAATTTCTCAACATAAAGTGCAAAAACTTATATCTAAATAAAGTATCATTTTTACTGCCCATAATTTTTGCATTTTTTAATAAAGAAAATAACTGAAAAAAAGGTCCTGTGAAGTAATTGCACCTAATTGACTATTGAACTCTGTCTCACCCATCTTTTTTTTAATCATTGGTAAGACTATTTTAATAATTTTGTCCTACTCTTCCCCACAAATGTTTGCTGCTGTGTTTCCTGGTGGGATGCAGAAGTAAGGAAATTGCTTGAGCATTTTAATCAAGGTACAGGACTTGGGTCTATTAATACTCAGTTACATATGTGCTCATTAAGCCAAATCTGCATCCATATCTACCATCTCGACAAGCAAATGAATGTATAAATCTAAAAGTTTAATCTTTTATTCACGTGCACAAAAAAGAGGACATTTTTTAAGTTATTAGACTAATGCTTTTTGGTGCTTGGATATCAGCAATTGAAAGGTATTATGTGTTGTAGTTCTTACCCTACACTATTAATGTTAATGGGAGCTTTAACAATAATTTGCAAGTAATGACCAGTTATTTTTTTAATATGTGAAATGGAATGTAAACTCTATTAATGTTCTTCTGACATTGTTTAAAATATAATAATTAATAAATTAACTTTTGAAAGTGCTGCTGGAGTCTGTAGTGATCGTATGCGACCTGACTCTTTAATATATAATTTCAGAAGGAAATACAGGAAGAATGTCAGTTACTGATTAAAGCTGTGGGTCCTGTTTCCAGTTATGGAGACTGAATGACATGGTGGATACAATAAATCTGTGTGAATGGTGGAAGTGGATTGCTTGGCACATCAGAAGCCTATAATACAGCAGAACTACACTTCTGAGGATCTAAAGCAGAAAGTTTCCTGAACAGTTACGGCTTCTGTCAGCTTTTTTCAATGATATATAGTTTTTTATGTCTTATATAAATGCTAGAATTATTTATATTGTGTGTTGCATAGATATGGATAGCTGTTTATAGGTAGTTAGCAAATAGGCACTTTTTCCCATGATAAAGAGTAGCCTATTTCTAGTACCTGTTGACTTGGAGCATGAGCAAGAAATGGTACTGTTTCTTAGTAAATTCTTCCTTTAGAAAAGTAAATGTTTTCCTATAACTGCATGTACTTACTGATCTGATTTCTTATGCTAGATAAACACTTACCGAGATAAGAGTTATTCTAGATAAACTGTATAAGAGTATATTAGCAATTTTTGGCTGTAGGTTAGTAGTTAGTAATTACTTCATATCCAACCCCCCTTTCTTTACTGAAAATAAGTCCCTTGAAAATTTTATATGATAATTTATTTGCATAGTGGATCAAGCATGAGAATTAATCAAAGGAATGGTAGGAATTCAGTCTCAAATTAAGCTTATGGTTAAACATGAGAAGCAGAGCAGTGGGGCTGAAAAATCATTACTTCTGCTTTGCATTAATTCCATGTTTGATCTTACTGCAAATAAATTGTTTTCAAGAAAATTATGCAGTGATTCTATTTATTTATGCTATATTTAATTAAAAACTATAGAGCTAATATGAATTCAAAGGCATGCTGCAGATTTTCTTGAGATTCATGAGCAAAATTTCACCCTTATATATGTTTGGGTAGAAAAGCTATGAATATCTGCTACACCAAATGTAACTACATATGAGCTTCTATTAACTGTAAGTGGTTTAGTTTGTTACTTTTATATATTCTTTTGATACCAGTGTCTTTATGCAAAGCAGCAGAATATAGGTAATTATTTTTTAATTTCTTTTTAAGACACTGAGAGTGTTAAGTTCTATGAGCATCATTACAAATTCACCTGAATTTCTAGGGGTTTGTAATAGACAGTTGATGAATCTTATATTAGATGTATAGAAATGTATAGTAGATGTTAAGCATTAATGAGTCTACAATGGATAGAAGTCATCCCTGCAGCATAGGGTTTCTGGTGTCTAATAGAGTAACAAACTTGGTTGAAGCTTTCATATTATTTGAGTATTTGTTAAATGTAAGAACAGCTAATCTGCATTAGACCAGAGGTTATTCTCAAACCATATGTTGTCTCTTATCATGGTGAAGAGCAAATGATAAGAGATCATTGGAATTGAGTGACCATATGATGATGCTTCCATATTAAATTTCATTTCAGGGACTTTGAACTAGAGATAGTTGCAGTTGCTCACATACACATGACTTCCCTCCCTCTTATACTGTGTCTCTGAAGATTTGCAGGTCTTTAGCATTTGCTATGTCCTGCAGCCCAGACTAGCACAGCTTACCCTTTTGTTGTACGAGAACAAACAAACAATCTTTGTTTTGCTTCAGTTTCCCAGCCTCCTCCTTCCATGTGTGTGTGTGTTTTTAATTCTTTTCTTATTTCCCCTGATGTATCTAGTCAAGGTTGAGCAGAGCATTACATTGCATTATCTTTCTCAGTAGGAGCACTAACAAGAGTCTGACATCTCTGTGCCTTCTATAGAAGTTATAGAAATTTAGGATATTTGACACTTTGACACCATTACCTAATGTCCTTGAAATTACTAAATAGCTTAAAACATTGGAGGGAAGGGGGAAGAGAGACAGCCCAGTAAGCAGACCATGCCTATAGGGAAATGCTAGAAGCTACCCTTCCTGATAGCTGCTGCTACCAAGGGTCAACAGAATGGTTGGCCCAGACCTTGGCCTTAGCACCACACAGCTCTACAGAGTGCCACATGTCAGGCTTCTTTCAGAGTAGCATTATTGCTGTCCATGCTTCTTGGTCAGCTCTAGCAGTAAGACTTGGAACTGTGGTTTGGGTTTGCCATGTGGTATAGAAATGGATTACAGCATGTTTTGTCCCAGTTGATGCTTTTTATGCAAACTGTGATAAGCTTGAGAAACCAAAAGGCTGCAGCTGGGATTTTCATAGAAGACGAGCTTCATTTGGCTCAAGATGAGTATTGTCATATATTCTACACTTCAGCTTTGGTAAAACAAGGGTTGTTTCTCAGCAGATTTCGGCCTACCCTCTCCTGGCTTAAGTGGTGATGTGCTCTTTGCCTGCCCACTTCAAATATCAATGTTGTAGCTCTGACATTCATGAAACAGCAATGAAATGACAATGACAGATGGCAAACTCAGGATATTTTGTGTGTTTGTTTTGGCACATGTGTATTGAAGTCAGATCCAAACTGAGATTGTCTTGAGTGAAAGATAATCAGGGAGGAAGCTGAGTGTTCACATGTAAATTGCCATGTAAGGAAAGCCACCTTTTTTCAAAAATGCAGTGCATACAGTACAAATATTGTACTTGGAACATATATTGGAAATTTATCTAGCCTCCGTATGACTTCATGTTTTATGTGTTCTTTTTCCTATTACTATATGCACCCGTTTTTGCTAAAGATTATTAATCTTCCAGGGGGAAAAAAAGGATTTTTGTCTCCCTTACTATATACTTCAAATGAAATACTAACTTGAGTTCCTGAGTGCAATGCAGTCATTAGCCAGTAGTGTTCTGGCAAAATTTTATTGGGTGTTTAACAACACTGGGTTCTGGGAGACCTTGGTTTCTGTGCTGTCAAGAAGTTATTCCTATCATCTATTTCTTGTGTCTGAATAGAGGAAATGGCTGTCATGTCTCAATGGTAATCTTAAATCATTTCAGATTCAAGGACAGATGTATGAAGGTGTCACACATAATGTGCTTTTATTTTGTTTTCTGTGTCATTATGTCCTATATGACCAGTGCTAATCTGTTGGCAAGTGTTGAAACAACAATAGTTAACAGATAGACATTTCTACAGTAACTGAAATAATTTTGAAGGTCAGTTGACTGGAATTCCCCACATTTGTTAATTCACATTTATTAATATATATGGTTTGGACTACTGGTTTAACAAACCCAGCTTCTTCATCCACAAATCTCTGTTGCATAACTTGGAAATTGTAATGAAAGAAACTTTTAGTTTAATTAGATACATGTCTAAATATTTAACTTTTTCAAGACTTCATGAGTTACCTGCTGTAAACTTTGATTGTCTATTTTATGGTTTTGATCTTGGAAAGCTTATTCTTTTCTCTGTCCTAATTTTCATGTAGACATTTGATTTATTTTCTTAAGATTTTATGTAGTTTTTATACTTGGTAAAAGTCTGCTTAGAAAAATATCCCATGGAGTGTAAAAACTCAAACCTCAAAAGCCTAAAAAGAGATGTTAGCATTACTCTGGTAAGTAAGAGTACTGGTTCTATTTCAAACTGTTCTGATTTCTTTAAAGGTACATTTAAGTATTTCTCAAATCTACACCATAGTTATACCCTGTAGTGAGTCAGGCATCACAGAATTCCAGAATTCCTAAATTCTGAATGTACCAATATTGAGAATTTCAGTTAACCTGAAATGCAGTTGAGGTTTTGTGATGATTTCAAGAAACATACCAGAAGACAGTGAAAAATCTTGTAACTAGTTCAGGGACACAGGGAAGATGAAGTGTGAGCTGACTTTACTCTTTCACAGCAAAAATGATTCATGTGGTTCAATTTTCCTTGGAGATCTAATTTCATAAAACAGATTTCTCCCATGGAGTAAGTTGCCTTAGTCAGGGTGGGGTGTAGCTATCTTCCTTCCCTTGGGGCTTGTTATCCTCACTTCCAATCCTAATGAGAATAGGACTGAAATACTATAGCCTAAACATTGTATCTTCTTTTCAGTTTTCATCAAACCAGAAAAGGGTGTAGTGGGAGGAGCAAGACCCAGAATCTGATCACCCAGAATCTTGTCTTGGAGATTCCTCATGTCCCATAACTGTTTATTCCATATCAAATTATTTCCTTCTAGGTCACTGGACAAGTCTTGCAAAAAGTTCTGATGAGAACCTTCTCTAGGACTGAATGCTGAGTTTAGAATCTATATAAAAATTATACCTTGGCAGACATTCCCTCCCCCATAAAGAAAAGCTGCTTTATTATGAATTCTCATAGAACTTGGATGTTTAACAGACAGCTTGCTGTATTTAATAATCATTCTCACCCACCTGTGCATGTGAGGATCAGTTATTATTAGCATCATCAATCTGTTGCCATGCTGTCATTCATACTGTTTTATCATCTGATGCAAAATAATAAGTAGGTTTTAAAGTCAGTTTCCTGTTAAATAGGAAAGAGTTACTCTAGCTGTCAGGCTTCAGGCGAGTACCAGCTGGGAATCATTGACAGTGAAGCCAGGGCCCTGGTCTTTGATTCCTGTATGGGACTATTCAGTAGAAAACAATGGAAATAGTTGAAGCTCCAAATACAGCTTTATAATTTTCACTTGTCTAGTCAGGGTGGCTTAGTATAAAGCTGATTCCTCTATGGAGCATAGCTTCTTTTTAGGTGTTTTGATTTACTGTACTTCATACATTGCCGGAGCAATCAGAGCTCTCTTCAACTTCTAAATTTTCTTTAAATTGCATTTGGCCTTTGTCATGTTTTCACCTGCTTATGGGACGTGAATTGTCTGAACATCCAAAGACTTATTCTCCATTCTTCTTGGCTTCCTGTTCCACCTTAATGTTTTGTAGTTGGACTTACTCCTTGAGGTCTTATTCATCTGACTAGCAAGTGCAAAATTACCATTCAGTGCACTTACCTCCAAAATCATTATTACTAAAGTTAGTAGGGAACTTGGAAATGGCTACTGCTTTTTCCAAACCTCCCTGTTGTCTTCATTGAATAATAGAGCAGCATTCAGAATTACAACTCTTTTTGATAGGTTGAATGAAAAATTAGCCAAAAAAATGCTGAAAACCAGCCATTCTTCTGGTAAGATAATGCTTTTGGGACATGGAAGAATTCTATCAGTCAGAGTCTGAATCTTGAATTACAGAACAAGATAGAAGTGGAAAAGGGCAAAATTGTCTGGCTTGCCTTAGAAAGCTGCTAAGGTACTGTTTGCCCAAAATCTTTAACCTGTATATACCTAATGAGTGTAGGAAGTAAGAAGGTTGAATCACATGGACTGTATCTCCGGGAATCGTATATGTGTAGGAAGGTGAGAAGAAAATGTTTTAAACTTTTGATTACAAAATCATGGCTGACTGAAATAGGTTTTGAGACCAGATGTCAACATCAAACTGAGTGGACTTCACTCTCTGCCCACTCAGCAGTAAAATCATCATATTCTGGAATTAAATTTCTCCCAGGAGCTGTGAGCTATGCCAAATACACATATAAAATATATTCTGTATTCAATGTCAGATTTTCTCAAATAAGATTAAGCAACTCAACATCACAGATACCTCATGGAAAACAGCAGTCAGACTTCGGATCTCTGCTGTTAAGACTCTCCTCATAGAGTGAGGCAAAGCTATGTGACATAAAAGCTGGTTGTGCCCTTATGTCCTTTGATGTTGGCTGTCTTCATGTTTGCCATTCATAAACCAGACTAATTTGAGAACCTGCTGGAGGGCTAATCTTACAGTAAGTCACTTTTCCTGATATCCCAGATCCTTACAGCAATTAATACATCTTGTTATGAACTGTAATGATAGGACAAGGAGCAATGGGTATAAATTGAAAGAGGGGAAATTTAGATTAGATATTAGGAAAAGGTTTTTTGCTGTGAGGGTGGTGAGACACTGTAACAGGTTGCCCAGGGAGGCTGTGGATGCCCCAACCCTGGCAGTGTACAAACCCAGGTTAGATAAAGCCTTGAGCAACCTGATCTAGTGGGAGGTGTCCCTGCCCACGGCAGGGGGGCTTAGACTAGATGATGTTTAAGGTCCAGTTCAACCCCTTAACATTCTATGATTCTGTGAATTAGTGCCTTATCATCTTGGTGGCTTATCTTTTCTACTCGGTGAGCAATGAAGAAATCACACAATGCTGGTCCATCAGCATAGCCTGCTAAAGTTGACCTTTATCAAACCAAAAAATCTGGCTGTATGGGTAGACTTTTATTTATGGTAGTCATTTGCTTCTCTGTTAGAGAGTATGAGCCTTCTGGGCAGGTTAACTGTTGGTAGATAAGATGAAATGCCATTCTCTTTCAGATCAGCATGACAGGGTGACACCAGTACCAGAACACAGACCTCTGTGCGGTTACTGAGAGCTTTGCAGGTGATACATGAAGATTAAGCTAGCAAGAAGTCTCAGTGCAGTTGGGCAAAGTACACCATCATAGTGACATTTGTCAAGGGAATTGACTGAAGTTATTTAAAAGAGCTATGGTACAAGTCACCAAATAAAATTTTATCTGTGATTATGGAATCTCTTATGTATCACCAAACTAAACTATCCTTTGTTTTCCCTAAATGCGCTATCATATGTCAAAGTTTAAGTAACTGTAAATTGTAAGGAAATAAGTAAGAGCTAGGACTAACTATATGAACACATTTCCCAGAGAAGTGTGGATGCCCTATCCCTCTCAGAGTTCAGGGCTGGGTGGGACAAGGCATTCAGCAACCTGGTCTAGAGGGAGGTATCCCAGCCCATGGCAGGAGTGTTGGAACGAGATGATGTTTAAAGTCCCTTCCAACCCAAATCATTCTATTATTCTATAAAAGGAAAACCTGCAGAAGGTAAAATCTTAGAGCAAGTGTTTCACTCAAGATTTAGGTTGTGATTTATTTGACTACTACTAACAGTTACACATAGATGCTCTACCCATCTACTCTACAAAAGGCTAGAAACAAAAGTTCCTGTGAGGTACTGAATGCTTGCTATAACATGAATTTCACTCAAAATCAATTACAATCAAGACAGGCAAGTGCTGGTAGTACTAGGAAGTCACTAAAGGGCTACTTGTGTAGAAGCTCATTTAGAACCAGAAGCTTTTAGACTGCACTTTCTGAGAATTACAATGTATCCCTTCAGTTAAAAAATGATTGGTTTAACTTTCTTACTCTGGAACTTAAATGTTGCTTATATAATTTGAAACAATGATATGCTCTTATATTACTCGGCTGATGCAAGTACTGTGGAACTAATTTATGTTTTTCTTTCTGTTTCATAGTTGCAGGAACATCAACTTTCCAGCATGCTTACTACCTGGGAATTTTCATTATCATAATTTTGTTTCATTCAATACAAAAATTTCATGTTTCATGTTAGTCTAAGTGCAGACTGACAGGGGAGAGCTACAATGAGAGGTGTGTAGTTCTCTAAAGGCTAATCTTAAACACAGATTTACTAACTGTAGATTCCCAGACATCAGGTCAACTATCAGCTTGTGATGTGCTGTCATACCTAGTGATTCCTTATTTCTTATTATTATCGCAAGACCAAGAGTTGTATGTTAATTACGGCAAGATACAAGAGTCATCTGTTAATTTCTGACTGAATTTTCAGTTATAACTGAAATCTCACTTTTGACAACTCCAGAGTTTCCCTGCAGAGCTGAGGCTTGAGAGGTGCATGACCCAGGACAGCATCTTAACAGAGTTTTGGAATCTGATGGAAAACAGTGCACAAATTTAGGGATTAGGGTTACACCCAAAAGAAAATACTGGAAATGCCTTCCTTTGTAACAGTCACCTCTTCTTCAATTTTTAGTATGTATGTAGGTTGTAATTAGGAGTATAGATATAAACTTTCAAGAAAAAAAAGGATCCATCTGTGACTGACAGGTGACTCCTGAGCCAGCTGAGTGTTTTAAGTGCTTCCAATCTGATAACAGATGGTGCAATCTATGAAGGCCACTTGGGTCTTCAGCAGAGCTACTGTTGTTAATTGCATTAATGTCAAAGCTCTTTTGCAGAACAATGTTTTTTGAGTAATAGAAATTTAGTGCATGTACTCTGCTGAAATACGTGCCATATTTAGCTCTACAGAAAGAGGAGTATCTGTACAATATAACCAGCTCTCTTAATTCTGTGGGTGTTCTAGTCCAGGTGGTTGTTTCCCATGTTCTTGTGAAACCTGGGAAATAGTAGAAATGATTGTCTGCCTCCCTTAGATGCCTGACACATTTCTGTTGCTTCAGCTGTGTGCTGCAGATGTTTTTGCTCCACGGTATACTGTTGCCACATGAGGGCAGAGATACCTAATGTTCATAGTCATAGTGCACTGTACACTACCTGAAATATTGCTGGTAGCAGTATCTCGGTTCTGAGCTTGCAGCATGGAGCTGGATGAAGAACAGTGGCGCATGCTCCTGGTGTTAAAGTAATCAAATTAATCTTTTATTTCTACCAGTACCCGTGGTAAGGAATCATGGTAGTTATAATAGTATAAAATGTGATTTGTGTGTGTATGTGTGTTATTTTCTACTTACATGTTTAAAGACTAGCATAGTTATTACTTATAGTTGTTTACATTACAGTAAGGCAGTGAAACCGAATCCAGGTCAGCTATACATGACAGTTTACAGTATTGCACAGAGTTATTAAATCATTTAGTGCCTACCACGGAGTGTTTTGCCATAGGAAATGGTTGAATCTAGGACTTAACAAGATTTTTAAAGGCGTAGGACTGTTGTATGGGAATCAGAAGCAGCCATGGATGAAATAGTTACTAAGAAAATTTTGTTATCTTTGCCTTATGGTTTAAGCCCATCTCTGATT
>NW_008659006.1:21587-24120 GCF_000695815.1 Acanthisitta chloris
TACAGATTCATGATACAGAAACTTTCTTGAAGTATTCATTGTCACTAGCTACATGATCACATTCTTGCACTGATTTGTAATGAAACATCCTGTGATTATATGCCTGGAACTTGAAACAAAAAATCCTGAGATAATAAGAAAGGCAGTGCTAATATAAAAAGTGATGAACTATAAAGCTAAAAGATTCATTTACTGTGTTGGTATTTGGTAAACAAAAAGAGGTGAATTATGTTTTGCCTCTTTTGCTCTTTGATCAGTGCTACTTTTCAATCTGACCTAGTAACTGATACTCATTCAGTGGTCCTTAGCCATTGCAAATTACACTGGGTTTGCACTGTACTAAATGACATATGCAAATGATTTTATTTTTCCTTTTGGATTTTTTAAATTAGTAAATTATCTGCACATTGGAAATCTTACTACCTTTGGGGTTTTTTCTGGCATTGTCAACACAGGTAATGCAAGATGGTCAATAATGGTGGTGAAGCTGTTTGATTTTTTTCTTTCTGGAACAAGAAGCAGGTTCATGTGTCAATAGTATGCCCTGGTAGCCAAAAGGGCTGTGTCCTGAGGTGCTTCACAACATCGCCAGCAGGTCAAAGGAGGTGATTGTCCTGGTCTGCACCACATTGTTGTGGCCCCACCCTGAGTACTGTGCGCACTTTTCTCGATACGAGAAAGGCATCAAACCATAGGAGTGTGTCCAGAAAAGGGACACCAAGATGGAGAAAGATCCCAAGGGCAAGACGTAGAAGAAGCAGCTGAGGCCATTTGGTTTGTCCAGTTTGGAGAAGAGAAGGCTGAGGGTGACCCCATCACAATCTACAGCTTCCTTAAGGGGGGCAGTCGCTGTGGGGTGCTGATCTCCTCTCTCTGGTGACCAGTGGCAGGACATGAGGAAGGGGAATGAAGCTGCATCAGGGGAAGTTCAGATTGGATACTAGAAAAAAGTTCCTTACTGAGATGATGGTCAGTCATTGGAACAGGCTCACCAGGGAAGTGCTCATGGCACCAAGCCTGGCAGAATTCAGGAAGGGCCTGGATGATGTTCTCAATCATGTGGTTTAGTTTTAGGTAGTCACGTGGGGACTAGGGAGTTGAACTTGATGATCCTTATGTGTCCCTTGCAACTTGATATATTCTGTGCTTCTACATGTTCTTTATACACAGTTCATACCAGACTGTTTTTCCATTTCTGCATTTTAGGTGCCTTATCAGGAGCCAGAGAAAGCTGGGAGTATGATTCAGGAGCAAGAGACCTTCAGAGTCCAGACCTCCATAGTCATTTTCCACTAAAAAGGGTCTTGGAGTATGGTGGAAACAATGTGACTCAACAGGCTGCTCTGCAAAGACTTCTAGCTCAGGCTTCAGATTTCAGTAACTCTGCTGGAGGAAACTACTTAGAACTTGCCAACACTGTAAGTGCATTTTGCTCTCTGCTTTTAAGTTTTGTAGAATTATTTTTTTTCTTAAGAAGCGTATTGATTCCAGTGTTGGAGCCTTTGAGCCCTCAAGGAAATAACACCACACTGTTCTTGCCTCTTATTTACAAGAAATTCAGTGTGATTTTAGCACTTGATAGGTATATAGTATTTCCAAGGCTTGTATAACTGAGTTACATGAAAAAAAGGCAGGAATCTGTGAGTGGCCAAACCAAAATTCTTAAATTATACAGATTAACAGAAGAAGATTTATGTCTAAAAACTTCCTACCAATTAATTTTAAACGTGGTGTTGGATTGCTTAGAAGTGTTGTGCAGCAAAATTCTTCCCATGTTATTGCATAATTGCTCACTAAATTGTTTGATAATTGTTTTAAACCCTTGGTCTGCTAGCTCTGTTTTTTATTTCTTCAGGCAAGTATTATACTCCATTGTTAAAAAACCATGTAACTGCTTGTGCTGGTCTTCTCTAGGGTAGGGTGAATTTTTTCATAGTGGCTAGTATGGGGCTATGTTTTGGATAATACTGTTGAAGGAGTATGGCATTATTTTTTGCTTCCTCATCAATGTATTGAGATCAACTTTCTGTTCTAATTTTAAGCCAAGTGTGTTATAAAAGACTCCCCATCTTGTAGCACGTTTTTGATTTATGTCGCACAGGAGTTCTAATGGAGAAGTAAAAGATGCTAAAATGAAAATGAAAAATATCTAATTTAAAAATTATTCTTCATTGGCATGCTTGACTTTGATGACATAGACTCTTAGTTCATGGAATCAGGGGATATTTCAAGCGGTAAGAGAACCTCAGGAGGTCCTATAGTCCAACATCCTGCTTAAGATGGAAGTGATTGCTGGCAACAGAAGAAAATCAATGTCTTTAAGCCACATTATTTGAAAGGAAAAATATGAAAAATATCCTGGAAATGTTTCCAAAAGCTGTCTAAGTGTTACATAAGTTCCTGAATATAAGTTGATATAGAACCTAAAATTTCTATACACAGAGTGAAAATATGTAGATACTAAAACTTACCTAAGGGAGAAAAGAGTTTAAGGAAGCTGGCATTTTCTTAAAGGAATTGTATCCTCATTTTC
>NW_008659006.1:24148-29679 GCF_000695815.1 Acanthisitta chloris
GATACATCATAAACTCCTTGATCTTCAAAATGGGACAAAAGCATAAGGAAACTGGAAAGAACAGAAAATAAGCAGGCACACATGAAGAGGACAAAATAGAGGACCTGGGAAACTACAGGCCTGTTAGCAGCTTTGTTTATATGTTCCATTACTTGTGGGGAAGCATGAGCAATTTTAACTGAGTAAGAAAGAACATGTAGATTTGTAAAAGAATAATCAAGTACATCCAATATAATGTCTCCTTTAAGAGGATATAGAAGAAAACTGTAGATATTATGTTTCTCCAGTAAGACACCTGACCCTGCCTTGTGTAATGCTCTCATCATCAAGGCAAGAAACATCATCTGAGTGTAACTACTAATAGGTGGGTGATGATGGTTCAGAAGTGGTGCACTGTCATACATGTAAAAGAGATAATATGAAGGCACAGGTCTACAGTATTACTCAAGAATGCACACTGTGATGGTTACTGCATTGCTACCACACATAGAAATATTAAAAATAAAAATGCTGAAGGCTTATAAGAAGTAAAGATCCCCAGGTTTTATGGCTTTCTTTTTGTTCCCATCTCTAAAATTCCTTCCATGCTTACTGCCATGAAAGATGCCTGATCTCTGTTGTAACCGGCATTTGTTATACTTCTGCGTTAAGTATTCCTTCTATGTTTTTGAAACCATAGTAGAACCAGCAGTCTCTCATTTATATGTAGATGAATACAATAACATCTTCATTTGACTCCTGCTGAGCATTGGTGTCATGGGTCATATGTAAATTTTTGCTTTGGTTTTATTAAAATGGAGAGAGAAAGGAATGGGAGAAAATTAAGAGAATTATTTGCTTTGGGTTTCTGTATTTACATGCATTCATCTTTACACAATTTTTAATACTATGGAGCTTGCTTACTGCAGTCTAAATTAAGACTCTTCAAAGAGATAAACATAGCATTCTTAGAGCTGAGATTTAATGTAGGTACTTCCTTCTGTCTCTTTTTCAGATTGTTTTGCCAAGCTGCATTTGCCACAATGACAAGAGAGCTGCTTCCTTGCATTCATTCTCAGAAATGACAGATCTTTCCCATTTCTATAGGCTGAATTCAGTTAATCAATCACATTTCAATTCTTGTTACTTAATGTCCTGGTTTTCTATCTGGCAGCCTTCTTATAGCTGTCTTTTGATTTTAAACTGTGCAGTCAGGCTAAAGATATCCTTGTTATTATGTACTTCTGCAGCATAGATAATACTCCTCAGTCAGACAGAGGGTATCCATGCTGCCCTCAACATTTACTTTTGCAAAAGCTAAATGGACATCAGTCCACTATCACTTTGCCTCGTTTTTATAAAGTGAGTTTTTTATAAAAAATATTGTTGAAATCCTGTGAACATACATCTCTATGGAGTTTTATCAAAATATAATGCCTGCTCTGCAATGTTATTTCTCATCACAAGAATGCTGCATTTTTTAAAGTGCTGCTTGAAATTTAACTATTTATACTAATTGCATATGTTTTTTATCTACTTTTTCATGTCATTTTGCTATGTTTTGGTTTATTAATGCATGTTCAGATTCAGCTTTTATTTTACCTGAATGATTTATTCTGTAGTCTTTATAGGGTTTGTAACTTTTTCAGCATTTTCCAGATTCAAGTTTTTACACCTAAATATAAAGAACACATTCCTCTTTACAGCTCTTCTCCTTGGTACCAATATTTATGACTTTAATATTAACCTTTAGCATGACCTGTCACCACTTACTGATGACATACCTATTCATACCAATAGGAATCCATGTGTGTGTGAGTGTTTGGGAATTGTAAATAATTCAAGTCTACTTCATGGACAAGACAAGATTACAAGCATTTCAAAGGATTTCTTTGTCCTTCTGGATGTTTGGATGTTGTTTTTGATATGTACTAGACTCTTCAAAGTTGGACAAGGATCACTAATGTGGGTAGTCACACAACTGTAGTGAAATAGATGATCCATGCAGTGTCAGATCTGTTCACCTCCCAGGCAACCACAAAATCTTGATGTGTAGCCTGTGGTGCTCTAAGGAGGGATAGCATTGTTTTCTAAGAGATTAAGTACTGCTGTTCTCTGGAAACATCACATGGGCACCATCTAGATATGATAGGCATATTTCACGTTAGCATTCCTGTGAAGTTTAATATGCAGAGGCAATAAGATTTGGATATGTTTAATTGTCTTTTCATAGTCTCCTTGCATGTGATTAAAATAGCCTTGTTTGGGTTTTTAGTAGAATGTGTGCACAGAAATGGTAATGCATGTCTATGTGCATAATGTTGGTTCGTGTTGCCCAAATTCAGTGTTATTTTAAGATGAGTGTATTTGTTGTCACAAGAGCTACATTTACATAAACAAAATCAATTGGGCCTGTTTCATTTGCCATGATTATATGACTTCAGATCTCTGTTCTTTTAGCTGGAAATATATCTGGTTTGCTGAGAAAGTCTCTGCATCAAGATCTTACATTTTTAAAATGTGTGTGTTAATACATGGTTGTTTTTAACTATCCAGTCCCTGGTCTGGTGTGATCCAGGATCCCTTAATCTGTGTTTTATCCTTCTGAAGCACTCCAGCTATATTGGAAGCTTTTTCACTACACATTCCTTGCCTGAGCCATTTTAGCTGGAAACACTTCAAATGATGTGATGAGAGTATGGTTGACTTGCAGAGGAGAAGGGTACAGCTGTATTTTTGAGAATAGAGTGTGGTAGAATTTCGTTATGATCACTTGCATTTAGAAGGCTGTGTTACTACTTCCTTCTCAAAGCAGCCATGCCACAGATGTAGTTGCTCTTAGTCAGAGGGAAGGGCTTATTTACAGAGCTGTCAACATTGCTTCCTGGTGCATCTTGTTGTTCTGGCCAATGACAAAGTGGGCATAATCCTGCTTTATCTTGTGCAGGGCTGTCAATGCAAGATGGGTATGTCTAGGTAGGAGGGCTTTGGTGCAGATTGGTCCAAGTGCCAGATCAGCTGTTCTTATCTCAAGAGGAGCTGGTTTTTGAATGTCTTAAATCAAGAGCGAAACAGAAAGTTAATAGAAAAAGATTTTTAATGCATCCTCTTGTAACTCTCTGGTATATGCTCTTCTTCTGCTATTCCTGTCTGATTTGCATGTGTTCATACCTTATCTGAAGGTACTAAAGACTTTGTTGGGCTTGAGAATGGACTGTTTGATCATATATCTATGTAACATATATACAGCAGAATTAAGGAGACTAAACTGGATTTAGTTGTGACTATGGACTCTGTGCTAAATGCAGATACCATCTCTGTTGGGTGCACAACCCAAAGTTTGTAAAGTACGAAGGTGAACTGGAAATACACATAAGAAATCAACATGTAGTTGTATTAGCATTAGTTTCTCAGCATGATCACTAGCAGACGAGAACTTAATGTCTTTGTCCTAGGAAGCATCATGTTATCTGAAAATAGATACTCTTACCACAATACCTCTTCATTATTCAGACTCAGTGAATGTTAGGACTGCTAATTTTTCTTCCAGAAGAGCATTGAGCTGCAAGTTATGACAGATAGAACCACTGTTTTCAGAAAGCTATTCCTTTTAGTTGACATAGTCTATACTGAGTGATAGTATTCCGAAAGTCATGATTACATTTTCCAGGAACAGGTGGCTTTTCCTTTTCCACCTTGATCTGCTCCTTAATCCAACAAACCTAACTTGCAGTGGCCTATTTATATGAATAGCTTTTGGGTATAAAAGAGCACACTTAGTATTATCATTGTGTTTACATTTATGTCAGATTGTAGTGCAGCTGGTTCTGGATAACTGCTTGAAACAGTATTAATGGGTTGTTTCATCCTGAGTCACAGTAAGCATTTATATGCTCTGAGATGCATATAAATTAAGTGATTTACATGTAAATCTGTAGTGCTGTCATGTTATTGCGCATATAATAATTTCTTGTAATGCCTAAATGTTATAAAATTTATTTAGTACTTTGGCAGGAGAATATCTCAGAGTTGCTTTATGTTTGGTTTATGTTCACATATGACATTCTGTGATGAAATTCAAAATACTGAATTTATTCTCTTTGTCCAGTCTTTTCTCCAGCACTTCAAACCATTTGATAATATGTCAATTATTCTATTTCATTCTGCCCTCCCTCCTAGCTTGACTGTTAAGACAGCCAGCTGATGTTTCTAATGTCCTTTCCTGTGTGACTAGCAGGGCATGTGCCTATGTAACCAACAGTCTTTCCTTACAGAGACCAAAATGATCAGATTATCTGCTGATAAAGGACATCTGTGTGTTCATCCTATGTATGTAAGTTTTTATTTGGCACAAGTCACTGTAATGTTAGTGTGTTTAGAGGGTAAAAATTATGCTGCTTAAAACACCATATCACTCACCCTCTCAAAAAGCTGTACACCTCATATCTGTACTGTGATTTTAAAGTTACATTTTTGGCTCATTTTAACTGATACAGATTTTAAAACTGACTCTTTAAAACTAGGAAGGATTGTCTGGTTGCCAAAGAAAGTGAAACTACTTTTGCAAGGAATGGGGGAAAAAGGGCTTCATAGAGATTTGTGGCAATCTAGGCATACTCTGACAGCTATCCTAAATATGAACCGTTTTCTCTATTGCTAATTTATAGGCATCAGCTGTAACTTAAACGTGAGTTTTTCTGGTGAATGATCTTATAAGGGCAAGTATCAAGGAAGTCTGAAGACAGAACTTTACTGTGAAAGGTAATTCCGTGGTTGGTTCGTAGGCTACTTTTGTTTTGTAGCTGTTTGTGAGAAGCTACTGTAGAGCGTCTCATTTAATTTCTGAAGCTTTTACAGTTTTAGAATTCATTAATATTGGTATGTCCTTTTCTGGGAAATCTGCTCCCTTTTCCAATCACTGCTCTCTCCAAATCTACTCCATTATTAAATTAATCTTATTTGTTCCTTGGTTTGGGAAGCTCTGCTCTTTCAGCTTCTCCACTCCTTCCCTTATAGAAAGGGAAATGGTCCTCACAGCATCAGGTATCCTGTCCTCACAAGGCATATCTCTTTGGACGGGAGAAGGTGATGCCTTTCTGGTCCATCCACATGAGGTTAGTGTGGGTAAGAAATACTTCGATTCTGTGTATTTCAAGGAATTTGTTCAGTACTACAGTGTCGTGGTTTAACCCCAGCCAGCAGCCAAGAACCACACAGCCTCTCACTCACTCACCCACCAACGGGATGGGGGAGCCAATTAGAAGAGTAAAAGCTACAAAAACTCATGGGTTGAGATAAAGACAGTTTAATAGACAAAGCAAAAGCTGCACACACAAGCAAAGCAAAACAAGGAATTAATTCACTGCTTCCCGAAGACAGGAGGTGTTTAGCCATCTCCAGGAGAGCAGGGCCCATCACGCGTAACGGTTCCCTGGGAAGACAAACACCATCACTCCAGATGTCCCCCCTTCCTCCTTCTTCCTCCCACCTTATATACTGAGCATGATGTCATATGGTATGGAATATCCCTTTGGTCAGTTTGGGTCACCTGT
>NW_008659006.1:29825-35594 GCF_000695815.1 Acanthisitta chloris
AACATAGCCCCATACTAGCCTCTATGAAGAAAGTTAACTCTACTTCAGCTCAAACCAGCACATACAGCCACTTCGTGGGATATGTCAGGATCCAGTTCCTCGTGTACAAGTTTTTTCATGTGTTGTTTTGCTGGGGAGTGGGTTCCATATTTAGGAACCAGTGCATACCATTACAGTAAACCATAGGATCTGGTTCTCTTCCTCTTCTACCCTTGTGGCCATTTGTTTTCCATGTCATACATGCAGCTTGTATTACAATTTCTTTTTTGTGCTAATGAAAGCTATTACTGTAAAAACATAGCCTAATGATGCCTTCAGTTGGAACCCTAGTAGATAGAAAGGCCTGAAGTTGAAGACCGTAGTGGTGTAGACAGTTGAGCCTACTACAAAAGCTTTGTGCCCAAAACAACCTTGCCTTTTGTGCATTTGCTTTCAAACTAGGCATCATTGCCATTCTGCCTGGCTAAAAGTACAATCCAAGAATTCTATTAAAGCAAGAACTGATTATTGGAATATAGATTCAAGAGGTTTGACTTGTCAGAAAACAGGCACAAAGGCAGTTTTGTCTGACAGATGTTTTTTATGTTTAGGGAATGTGGGAAGCTGTTTGCTCTTTGGCTTTGATCTCAAGCCAGCATTGTAATGGACCTTGTTGTCTGAAGCAGGCATCGTGTGTAATACGATTATGCACTGTGTTTATGCAGTTCTGGCTTCCACAGCACTCTAAAATAGTGCTCAGTTAATAATTTTTCTCTTTAAAGTTAAAGTGGACATTCTGAATTAGATCTGCCAGGACTCATCTATTTTACACAAAATGTAGTTTTTCTGTCTTTGGAATTTACTGTATTGTAACAGATATAGAGATGAGCAACTGGTTTTTTTCTTTTTTAAAAAATCCTGTTACTATTTCTATCTGCAGATGATCACAGCACAATGTGATGGGTGTCAGCACAGGTTACATATTTTCAGGCAACCTATTAATAGCTCTTTTTGTCTGAGGCTTTTAATTAGATCTTTTATGTAACAGTTGAACAATATCTCTTACAAGCATATGACAAAGTTGAAGTGCACAGAGTGTTGGGTTTTGACCTATTTCTGCGGTTGTAATTGGGTGGGTGATGTGAACTGGCATGTGGTGCTATAGGAAAGGGGGTCCTAACAAGTGTGTTTAACTAGATGCTTTGCAGGTCTACAGACAAAGTTTCAAACTTTCTACTTTAACTTAGCTACAAAGACTTTGTATCTTCCCCTCCTTCCTGCTTAGAAACTACTCTTGTGCATCCCATTTTGTTTGCTGCAGTTAGGGAAGCTCTGGCTCCAATGGTGTTCCGATCTTTTTACTTTCCAAACATTTTTTTTTTTCCCCCTGTTGCCTGAAATGAAGAGCAATTCACCTGGTACATTAGGCCAGCACCATTGCACACAGCTGTACAGAACAGAGTATTAATATTATTACCTCACTTGGCAGTGGCAAGCTGAGTCTGAGGGCCAGGATTAGTCTGTCGAAGCAATGTTAAACTTCTCGATTCTGGTGCTCCAGAAAGATCATCATGGAGCTCTTGTCACAGGAGCTCCTTTCTTAACAGCTTTTCTGCCTGTCCTCTGAGCATGATCTGTTGACCTGAAGTTGGCAATGCTGAGCTTCTGTGAATCCTCATTTATTAAAAAGGTGAGATGACTTCTTTTTCCCCCTTCCCTTATATATATGCTACACCCTTTGTTTATGTTTTGATTGCATGAAATATAGGAATTTTGATAATAAAGCAAAAATCTTAACTACAGTGCACAGCTGAAAATGGATTCTAAGTGCTTTTGCAGTTCAGTGCTAGTTTAGTTATAATGGAGTCATCAACTGTTATCCTGCCAAACAAGTGAGGTGGGGCAGGTTTCCCATAGAAGCCTGTCAGTGCCATGGTTAAATTCATAAAAATGTTCCTGTTCCTGTTGGAATTGTTTCTCCCACTGTCAGGCGTGGGACATTGACCTGAGTCAGTCCAGGATGCTGCCACTGTTCAATTACCCCACTCCTCTTTATATTGTGGTGGGTTTTTTAATGCCTGTATGGTTGTCAGCACAACTGTTTTCGGGAACTATTTTTGAGTTAGTACAGAAAAACAGGAGGTGAGTAGTTCTGCACAGGTGCTCAATATTTCTAATATTATATCAAATATTTCAATATTATATCAAACTTTTTATTAAGAACTTTTTCAGCATGATTGCTTCATTTTGGGCTAGAAATTGGCATTGTCACTTCTCAGCTGGGAGGTAGTTTATTACAGTAACTATGTTGCAATGTATTGGTAAACTACTGTTCATACTCTTGGGAAGTGATCAAAGTAAACTTTGTGTTTCAGGAAGGACAGTGTCCATTCTCTGAAGAGTTCATAATGAAATGAGAACCACACTGATGCACCCAAGTGAGGTTTACACCTTTAAGCTAAATCTCCATCTCTAATTTCCTACACTGAGTTTTGTGTTTGTTTACTTACTTGAAGCTATAATTTTAGGAAAATGACTGGAGAAAAAGATAAAGAATCTTTGTACCCAATGAATTTTTGAAGAGATTATAAGGGCATATTATTGCTTGAATCTTAATTTTTACATGAGTACTGACTGTCTGGTATGCATTAGAGAAAAGGAGGGAAAAGTCTGTTTCTGTAGCACTTACAGGGATGCCAGGTGTTTCTTCATAATGATGTACTACTATCTTGTGCTAAGTTTCTGAATTGTAAAGGCAGAACAAACAAGAGTTTCATTTTTTTTCTAAACATGGGGTTGTTTATTCAGTTTGGTTGAATAGGTTGATAGACCTTATCTGAGAATAAACACTAGAAATATTCAGAAAGTAATTTCTTAACTTAATGAAGTAAGGGACTATGCCGATGAGGCCTGAAAGTAAGGAAGATTTTGTAATAATGCTTCATGAATCTGAAGTAAGTGTAAGTGGCTTGAGAAAAGCATCTTGGGTTGTAGAACCAAACAAACCATACAGGAAAAACAGAGATATAATAAATGCTGATGCAAGGTTGTTCACTGTTCCTCATAATGTAAAATGGAACTGACAGATAGGAAGGCTGAAGGAGAAATGGGTGAGGCAGAGGCAAGGTAGTCTTGAGGATTATGATAAGCTAAAGTGTAGGAAGATGTATAGGAAAAATGCCACTGGCAAGTTTTAAAAGGTATATGACAAAGCAGTTAGAGGGGAAAAAAATTATATACCAGATGCAGGGCTAGAATGGAGAGTTATTATTTTGTATTTAGTTATCCAGGGAGAGAAAAAAACCCGCAAATATCAGATCTTTAGAAAAATAAAGAAATATTAGTATTTACTGGATAGTAAATAATTAGGCAGTTGAGAAGTGATCTGACGACTAACTTGCTGATCTTTATAAGCAGCCACTAAACTACATAGCCAAGAAATATAGCAAATTTATGTACTGTAGATGATAACTATAGGAATTCAATTACAACAGTCTTAAATTTGTTGATAGTAAAATAGATCTGGCTGAAAACTAGGGGGTTTGATTCATCAAATTTTTTCTATATATTTTTTCAGCTCACATCATTGTTGATGTAAGTTTAGTTATAATTTCTGCCAAAATGAAAGCTCCCCCAAACCCCATGACTGCTCAGTGAAGTTGATGTTCTTGTTATTTAAACGGTTATGCCAGCCAGTCTTGCAGAGCTTCAAGCAGGGATCTGTCAGATGCTTGCCTTACATTTGCCACAATTCATCTGACTGAAAATGTTTCAGTGGATCCAAGCTTTCAAATACTTATATATATATATGCATATATTTATGTAGATGAGTGTCTGTACACAAACACATGAATGTATATATATATGTGTTTGTGTATGTATAGTATATATAGAAATGTCAAGATGCTATATATACACAAATAAGTGCATGTGTATATATATACATGTAGTCAGAAACAATCCAGTAGTTCATCTGTTAAACATTCACAGGAGATCATGACCATAAATAGTGAAATGGAATGCCTGGCTAGGTGGGGGATGAAGCGTTCAATCACAGCTCTGATATAATTCAGGAGCCAGGATCTGTCCCCTTTCTTTTAGCCATAGTGGGCACTCATACGGTCAGTGATTCATGGTTCAGTAACATGACACTCCAGGTTAGGGAGCTCTGTGTTCAATGTGACAGTGATAATCATAGTAACAGTGGAGAGAATTTTTTTAATTAGGGAAAATAATTATAGACTGACCACAAACAGATGTCTTGGTAGAGTACAAGGGCTGCTGAATGTTTGCAGAAGCATGATCATGACTGTGGAGTGAGGACTGGAACTGGAAATTGTGGTGGGCTGATGCTGGCCGGAAGCCAGGTACCCACCAAAGCTGTTCTGTCACTCCTTCTGCAACTGGACAGGAGAGATGAATAAAATAACAAAAGGTTCATGAGCTGAGTTCAGGAGAGGGAGAGATCATTCACCAGTTGCCTTCGATTTGGGGAAATTATTTGAATTTAGTACCAATTAAAATCAGAGCAGGATAATGAGAAGTAAAACAAATCTTAAAATCATCTACCCCCCACCACTCCCTCCTTCTTCAGAGCTCTGCCTCCTCCCGACCCAGACCTACAGGGAGATGGGGAGTGAGGGTTACAGTCAGTTCATCACACATTGTTTCTGGCCCTGCCCAGGGAGAGGAGTCTTTCCTCTGCTCCAGTGTGGGGTTCCTCCCACAGGAGACAGCTCTTCATGAACTTCTGCATTGTGTGTCCTTCCCACAAGCTACAGTTCTTCATGAACTGCTCAATGTGGGTCCCTTTTCATGGCATGCAGCCCTTCAGGAACAGCCTGCTCCAGCCTCAGTCCCTGTCAGGGTCACAAGTCCTACCAGGAAACCTGCTCTAGCATGGACTCCTCTCCACCAGTCCACAGGTCCCTGCAAGGAGCCTGCTCCAGCATGGGCTTCCCATGGGTTCACAGCCCTCTTTTGGGCATCCACCTGCTCTGGCAAGGGTCTCCTTCAGAGGCTGCAGCTCGATATCTGCACTCCCAATGACCTCCATGGGCTGCAGTGGGTCACCTGCTTCACTGTGGTCATCACCCCAGGCCGGGCTGCAGGGGATTCTCAGCTCTGGCACTTGGAACATGTCATCCCCCTCCTTCTCCACTGACCTTGGTGTCTGCATAGTTGCTCCTCTCACATATTCTCACTCCTCTCTTCTCTGGCTGCAATTACTTCTTTGCAATAACTTTTTTTCCTTCTTAAATATGTTGTCACAGAGGTGTCACTGTCATTTCTGATTGTCTCATCCTTGGCCAACAGTGGGGCTATCCTGGAGCTGGTTGGCATTGGCTCTGCCAGACATGGAGGAAGCTTCTAGCAGCTTCTCACAGAAGTCACCCGTGTAGCACACCTTCCCACTACCTAAACCTGGCCACTCAAATTGAATACAAGAGTATATGAAGGACAGGACACAAAGCCAAGAGAGTGTAGGCATAAAGGACGGAATGTAAATGAGGAAACCTCACTACCAGAGACTGGGAAAAATATGAGACCTAGAAGGGGAGTCCTGGCAAATCTCTCTTATACAAGTGAGAATTTTTGAAAGAGTCATAGAATCATAGAATCAACCTGGTTGGAAGAGACCTCAAAGATCATCAAGCCCAACCCTACTGTTGTTACTAGACCATGGCACTAGTTGCCATATCCCGTCTCATCTTGAAAACCTCCAGGGATGGTGAATCCACCACCTCCCTGGGAAGCCCATTCCAATGCCTGATTACTCTCTCTGTAAAA
>NW_008659007.1:0-3207 GCF_000695815.1 Acanthisitta chloris
TCAAACCCAAACCATTCTATGATTAGTCTTTAATCACTAAATGGAAGATTGTCGCCTGTACTGTTTCTATTCCTTTGTGTCTTCATGTCGTGGTTTAACCCCAGCAGCAGCCAAGAACCACGCAGCCTCTCACTCACTCCCCCACCAACGGGATGGGGGAGCGAATTAGAACAAAAACTCATGGGTTGAGATAAAGAGAGTTTAATAGAGAAAGCAAAAGCTGCACACACAAGCAAAGCAAAACAAGGAATTAATTCACTGCTTCCCACAGACAGGAGGTGTTTAGCCATCTCCAGGAGAGCAGGGCCCATCACACGTAACGGTTCCTTGGGAAAACAAACGCCATCACTCAAGATGTCCCCCCTTCCTCCTTCTTCCTCCCACCTTATATACTGAGCATGATGTCATATGGTATGGAATATCCCTTTGGTCAGTTTGGGTCACCTGTCCCAGCTGTGTCTCCTCCCAATCTCCCATGCATCCCCAACTTCCTTGCCAGTGTGGCAGTACGGAAAGCAGCAAAGGCCTTGAGTCTGTGTAAGCTCTGCTCAGCAATAACAAAAACATCTCTGCATTATCAACTCTGTGTTCTGCACAAAAACCCAAACATAGCCTCATACTAGCCTCTGTGAAGAAAGTTAACTCTACTTCAGCTCAAACTAGCACACTTCACAGCAGAAGGAAAACAAAAACAAAACAAAAACAAAAAAACCAAAACAAGACAAACAAGCCAGCAAAGAAAAACATACAACAAACCCCCACAAACAAACAACAAACCCCCACAAACAAACAAACAAAATTACTAAATGTGATTGTCACCTATACTGTATCTCTTCCTTTCTGTCTTGATAGCAGAAGGAAAAACCAACAAAACAAATGCAAACCAACAATCAAAAACAACTCCCTCCCCAAAACAAACGAACAAAAGAAAAAAAGAAAATATTACTTAGGACAGTGCAAGGAAAAGAGAATGAAAAATCAAAAACCTGTAGTGTTCTGGGCACAAGGACCGCCCTGTAGTCAGGGCTTGGGATACCTCTGAATGCTGCAGGGCAGTCAGTGCCCTGTGCCTGGGCTGTGTTGGAACTAGATGATCTTTAATGTCCCTCCAATCCAAAGCATTCTGTGATTCTACAATTGAAACATCTCCCCAGGAGACACAGGACACAAGGGAGAAGGCATACCTAACTCTAAAGATCATTAAAATTACAGGTACAAGATACCCTGCCCTTTGCTTTCCACAGAAGAAATTAATGCATGGAGTAGTCTGCAATTAGTCTAAGGCAGTCTATTGAAGTGGAATAACTGCAATGAAAAACTGCCTTTGTCAGTTAAGACACAGCTTGAAATCTTTCTGTCTTTTTTTTTATATATATTTAAGAGCTAAAGGTTTATCCTGGAAAGATGGCATGGGCAGGGACACCTCCCACTAGACCAGGTTGCTCAAGGCTTTATCCAACCTGGCTTTGAACATTGCCAGGGTTGCGGTATCCCTGGGCAACCTGTGCCAGTGTCTCACCACCCTCACAGGAAAACTTTCTTCCTAATATCTAATATAAATCTCCCCTCTTTCAATTTACACTCATTGCTCCTTGTCCTATTACTACAGTCCCTAACAAAAGATCCCTCTCCAGCTTCCTTGATGTCCCCTGCAGATACTGGAAGTTTGCTATGAGGTCTCCACACAACCTGCTCTTCTCCAGGCTGAATAGCCCCACCTTCCTCAGCCTGTCTTCATAGGAGAGAAGCTCCAGTCCTCTTAGCAACTTCGTGGCTGCCTCTGGGCTTACTTCCACAGTTCCATGACCTTCATTTGTTGGGGACACCAGAACTGTATGCATAGTCCAAGTATGGTCTTACTTATCTTTTATTAATAATTTGCTAGATTATTTAGGTGCTCTGAGTTAGTGGGCATAGTCAGGGAAAAGTCATACCAAGGTTTTGATCATGCAGAGAGATAAAAAAACATATCAAGTGGTGAATGTACCAACTAACAACATATCTAATGGAATAGGCTGAAACTAGGAAACTTGGCAGCGGGGTGGAGACAATACCAAATATATCAATTGGGCAAAATTCTGTTTCTTTGAAGTTCTGTCATCATATAAGTGTGTTCAGGTTGAGTTACCCTGCATTAAAATGTTCTTTATTTTTGCATATTACTATTCATTTAAAGAATTCAAAGCACTCATCTATTAATTACTGTTCATTTGATAACTGTGAAAACCAGAGGAAGGGCAAGTTACAGAAGTTCCACATAACCATCTAAGCTGTTCAGACCAGGAAACAAAATCTGTCTTTTTTTTCTTCCCTACTGCAAAACATAATCCCAAAATTACAATTGTGATATGCAAGCTTTCTGATTCTTTACAACTTTAAAACAATAAAAAGTGGCTTACAATATAGATCTTTATCCACACAGAGGTTTCCAGGGTTTGTGTATTTTTTTTTCCTGTAGGTCTCTCCCTTCTAAAATCATTTTTGAGCTAGTGGTTCTGCAACAAAATATTGAAAGATTTTTTTCCTTTTCTTTTCACTCTGTTGCAATCAAGTTATTGAACAGGTATTGTGACTCTGTGACCCCCAGTATGCTGTCCCCAACCTGCCAGGACCTGATTCAGAACAGCTGCATAACCTTGGCTCAGGCTCTGAGGAAACTGAAGTTGAGAGAAAGAGCTGGGAGAACGTGTGGAACTTTACCTTTTTTTCCTTGCAGGACTCTGCAGCCTGAGCCAGGATTGTTAAGATGGGGATGACTCAAGGATTCAACTTGGAAACGTCATGGAAGAACATCAGTGTGGAAAGGCTGATGCCTGAACACAGTGACAATAAGGAAACAGAAATTTACCAGACTCTAAATCCTCGGTAGAGTGGACTTAACTGGTTCTCAACTTTGCTTATTATTAACCACAGTTTTTAGAAGGTTGTCGAACAGTTCATTCGAGAATATCAGGAGCAATGTCACTTTTGGATTTCGAAGTCGCGCAGTGGACATCAGGGAGCGCTGTTTCACCACCGGCATCCTACACTGAGACAATGCAGCATTTGTCCGACGGAATACACCAGGTTTCATGTTGCACCTCATGCCTAATCCTTCCTGTAGGCGGACATTAAATCAGTTTAGCCACTCTTCATCCTTACATGGAATCGCAGTTCGAAGTTATATAAAAATGTATCATTTTATGTCTATATAAATATATATTTATA
>NW_008659008.1:0-2427 GCF_000695815.1 Acanthisitta chloris
GCCGATATATATATTAAAAGACAAGAAAATCAACTCTGCTCACTATTAAAAAAAATATTTAAATCCATTTTCTATGTTTCCAAAGAGAAAGAGAAGGAGGGGAAGTGGGATAAAGCCAAATTATAATGAACAAAAAAACCCAGGAAAATTAAAACCTTCTGTCTCTTCAAAGTAGTTGTCAAGAGTTTTAAATGCTTGTGCTTTCAGTGTACACCCCACAGGAAAAACAAAGATAACAAAAAAAAACCCAGCCTAAAACCCAAGGACCTAAATATTTTTTTAAAAAAAAAAAGGTAATAATAATCCTAGTAGTAAAAAGGACAGCAAATTGCTCAGAGTTTTTGTGTCTTTTTAGTAATTTTAGCAGCCGCCCTTTTTGTCTGCAGAGGGAGAGCTGCCACCACAGCCACCTCCTCGGCTCGAGAGAGGCTCTTCTGCATCGTCCTCGTCAAAGCCATGAAAGGTCGAGGTGTCGCTTTCTGACGTGGAACCGAACAAGTCCTCCGTAGTGCGTGCTGGCGCTGCTTCGTCCCTCCTGCCTTCTCTTCCCAAATGAGCTGACATGTATGATGAATATATCAGCACATGGGTTAAGCAACAGGCATCATCATCATAATTTTTTAATCATCATTATCATTAAACAGACTATCGAGCTCATAGGTGTGTGCTTGTATGTGCCCGCGCACCTCAACAACATAGCATAGGGAGAACTGCAGTAAGAGAAATAACAAAGGATCAGTTTCTCTTTCAAAGCAGTAATACCTACATACACCACAGATGCCCATAGCTACAGCAGCGAAAGGGTTAATCATGTTTTCCTCTCTTCAAAAACATTAAAATATTTCCTTGTGATTACTTAGATCAATTTTTAAATATTTTTAGACCATATAAGTGATTAGACACTGTTAGCTCTAAGCACAATGACTTCAGACTGGCATAAACTGTCACAAATTTACTGCTACAGAAATGTAATCCACTAGATACCTCATCAACCTCAGGTCTAGTTTTCCATCCCTATCCTTCACCTGATACTAAAGAACCTCCTCTGCAGACAAAATGAAATACATTTTGAAGGCTAAGTGAAAGTAACCTGACCCAATACTTTTGATACAAATTTCATGGCATGTCCTTCAAAAATAATAATAAAAAACCCCAAAACAACCCCAAATTAATATACAGTTCAACAACTAAAACAACTGAGACAAGGAGTGACCCATCTTGAGAACACTGAAAGGTTCAAATGTGTGTGAGTCAATCCAACTTTCAATATGAAACGGGAAATTCTCCACACAAGACATCAATAACAGCAACAACAACAACAAGACTCTTGTAAAGAGAAGTCAAATACTGAAATCTGCGAAACTGAGTTTTATGTTCTCTCTCAGTCAAACATGTTATGTGATTAATAGCACAACCTTTGAATTCCCTCTTCAGGAAAGGTAGAGAAAAAGATGTCGCTTGTGCCCCAGCAAAATTAAAGTGTGAGATTTTAGGGAACACCTATTTTGTTATTCAGAAACAGTAGCATGGTATTAAGTAACCAACTGTTTGGTCCCTGCTACAGCTACAGGAATCAGCCATATAACAAGTATACTACATTGCTTGAGATATGAAGAATTAAATCCGGTTCACAAAAGAAAGAAAATGGATATAACAAAATAATTGGCAGATGAACCAGCTAGGTAGAAATATGATTTTCCTGACTTTGTGAATGGAAGAAACAATATCATTTCCATGACCTCTCTTTCAATATAATGAAAATGTTCTCCATTATCAAGAAAGAGAAAGATGGCAGCCACCAAAGAGGTTTTGGTTTTTCAGTTTAGAGATTAGTGTGTGGTTGTACCTTAATCATTTTCATCACACATCAGTCACAGCATTGCAGATACCTATGAATGACCCAAGTGGGTCAGAATTCGTACAAGGATAGCATTTAATGGAACTGATTTTGCACAATTTATGTTACATGCCAATTTACTTGTTCTATCACACTAAGGAATCAAGGGAATTAATGTATTTGCATTATGTTCTGATGTAATCACCATAGCAATGTTTAAATAGCAATAAAATATGGATCCATCTCACTGTACCATATTAGGACAATGCTGAAATTAGTTATATTGAAATATAAACATCAAGGGGAAGGGCAATGATCTTCCAAGATGGCAGCACAGACCCCATGAACTTTCCCCTTCAGTTATTAGGAAGTAGTCACGTATACACTAAAAGGTCCATGTCCCTGACTGCACAGCATTCGCAAGGACACCCCCGGATAAAACAAAAGGGGTTGCTGTTGGTCTTCTGGTGACCAGTCAGTATCATTTCAGAATATCTTCAGAGGTCACAACAACTGCAGAAGGCAATTTGTCAGTGAGAGTCTAGTGCTTCTCCCACAGAATGTGGTAATAGGCTTACTATGAATTTCAG